>NC_070628.1:1362544-1488774 GCF_947347685.1 Pleuronectes platessa | reverse complement strand
GGGTGTGGGGGTGTGTGTGTGTGTGTGTGTGTGTGGAAGGAAGGAGTGTCAGAACGCAGGCTTCTGATTGGCTGCTGCGCTGTCTCCACCAGCAGCCAATCAGAGCTGTGGTGGGACGACCGTGAAGGAGGAGAGTGGACTCTGACTGAAGTCCAGTGATAACCAGGGTTTCATCTGGAGCCTCTGTTATGATCTGAACATTTAATCTTTAAAATCCTGATGTGTGGAATCAAAGAGGAAGAATTCAAGACTTCAAGTTTGATTTGAGTTCTGAGACTGAACTCAAACATTAGAATGAAGCAGCAACTGAACCGAGTTGTCACCAGAGACGTTTCTAGATGGTTTTAAAAATACAGAGAAATCCATTCAGCTTATCAGGACCAATAAAGCCCCTGGTCCTTATCCACCTGTCGAGCAGCGCAGGCCTTTGTACTGAGCAGATAACTGCAGTCAATCATTGATCATTATTCACTTTAACAAGTATAAATACACGTTTACTTTAAACTCTTTACAAAGAGCCAGTGAAACAAACGTCAGATTCCTCTCGAAGAAGCTGTGGAGAACATCCGTCCACTGGTCACATGTTAATGATGTTTCTAGAACAATAACGAGTTCAAATAATAATGATGTTAACGTACATTGAGTTCAGGCTGAACCCCCTCTCCCCCCCCCTCTCCCCCCGACAGAGGTCATCCCCACTGACAAAGTGGAGGTGGGCTTCAAGGACCTGGACGCTGCCATCCTGGTGGGTTCCATGCCCAGGAAGGAGGGCATGGAGAGGAAGGACCTGCTGAAGGCCAACGTGGCCATCTTCAAGACTCAGGGCGGCGCCTTGGAGAAGTACGCCAAGAAGACCGTCAAGGTGACGCTGCCGTCCTGCATGAGTTATTCATCTGTCAGGGACGTCTCCCCTTCACTTTGAATGATCATCATTCATCCATCCATCTTCTTAACCAGGTCGTGAGTCATCGTGACTGAAACGTATTGTGAGAACTCGTACTGGGAAACCGTGAAACAGATTTATTTATTGTGCTTTAGTTTTTACTGCTCCCTTTAAATAATTCCATTTAGTTCCTGGTGTCTGTCCGACGCTCGTCACAAGAACTGTGACATCGAGTTAGATTCCTCGTGGACTCACTGGGAGAAGCTGCAGGTCTGTGATGATCGACCACAGACGATCATCACAGACCTGAGCTGTTTCCTCCAGATGAAGCTCTGTCCTTCCCTCTGCTGAGCTTCAGGGTTCTGATGAACAACATGGAGCCTCAGAGGAGGAGGTGTTTGTGTAACTTGTAGTTGGAATCGACCTTGAATCAGCCGGAGTCGTCACTGAGGCCCAGCGGACGTCAGCGTGACGAGAGAGCGTGCTGAGGTCGAAGGTCAAAGTCTAACCTGCAGCCAATCTGTTAGACTCTGAGTAAATCAATTATTTTCTGATGATATTCTTTTGTATTTATTTACTTTAATTCTTCTCTAAATGGAACTGATTCATGAAAACAAACCAGGTTCAGATTCTGATGTCTCAAACCCAACGTCCCTCAGAAGTGGCTCGGCCCGCCTGATTGGTCGAGTTCTCCATTGTTTGTCTCGGCCACCATTTTATAAAACCTGCAGCTGTCTCAGAATCTAAATGCAGCTCTAGTGTCCCCTAGCTGCTGGACTGTGTCACTGCAGGTCAAACCAGAGCCTGATGGAGGCGTTTGATTTGTTCGTCAGGTTTTGGTGGTTGGAAATCCGGCAAACACCAACTGTCTGATCGCCTCCAAGTCGGCTCCATCGATCCCGAAAGAGAACTTCTCCTGCCTGACGCGCCTGGACCACAACAGAGCCTCCTCCCAGGTACACACACACACACACACACACACACACACACACACACACACACACACACACACACACTCCTCTTTCTGAATGAATTATTTAGATTGAACTAGATCAAAGCTGCTTCTCTTATCCTGTTTCTTTCACGTTGAGTGAAGCGCTGTGTTCCCTCCTCACCTGCAGGTGGCGATGCGTTGCGGCGTGTCCGCTGACCACGTGAAGAACGTCATCATCTGGGGGAACCACTCCTCCAGCCAGTACCCCGGACGTCCACCACACCAAGGTCAACGTCCACGGCTCGGAGACGGGAGCCTACGAGGCCATCAAGGACGACGCCTGGCTCCGAGGAGACTTCATCTCTGTGAGCGCCCCCCCCCCCCCCCCTTCTTTTTTCTCATATGAGAGACATGTTTTTTAGTTGTTTCTCTTTCTAATCTCCTCCTCTTCCTCCTGCAGACGGTGCAGTTGCGCGGTGCTGCCGTCATCAAGGCCAGGAAGCTCTCCAGCGCCATGTCCGCTGCCAAGGCCATCTGCGACCACATGAGGGACATCTGGTTCGGCACCAAGGAGGTGAGTGGTGAAGGCCGACCTTCGAGGAGGAGGATATGAAATCACAGTCTTATGATGTGGCCTCTCATTATCTGCTGGTCGTCTCCTCACCTTGATTTGCTCGTGCTTCCTGTCGACAGGGGGAGTTCATCTCCATGGGCGTCTACGCTGCTGGGAACTCCTACGGAATCCCAGAGGACCTCATCTACTCCTTCCCCATCCAGATCAAGGTGAGCCCCCCCCCCCCCCCCCCCCCCCCCCCCCCCCCCGTTCGGCCAATCAGCTTCATCTATACGTGAAAAACATCTGCAGGAAGTTGAAGTCATGTGACCTGTTGAATATGAACTCAGGAGCAGTTTCACTTCTGAAAACAGTTTGTTAGTGTGATAGCTGTGTGAAGCTGGTGAAAGGAGAACTTCTAGCACAGAAGGGTTTATTGTTAGCTTGATGTACATCAGAGGCCCGGGAGGAATCTTCAACCCCAGGTCTGAAGATCTTTCCCTCAGCAGCTCAGTTCATCTCCCTCACCTTGCGTCACCCGCTCCAACAGCACATCCATGAAAACGTGCATTCCTGAATCACACTGAGTCCTCTACGTTTATCCTCCGGGGAAATTCCAAAAGAATGTGAGGGTTCCTCTGAGTCTGGGGCATCTGGGTCGGTGTGAGCGTCCCTGAGTGTAGACTCTACAATGTGCTGCTGCTGGCTCCTTTATCTCTAACCTGACCGTGGCTCTGCTTGGAGAGAGGAGGGCTGTGTCTCCTCATCCTGAACAGATCTGTGAGGATGGTCAAATATTCTCTGTTATGTTATTATTATGAATAATTTGAATATGAGAACATGGAGCATGGTTCAAGGAGCTTGACGTGTCTTCGTCCACAGAACAAGACCTGGAAGGTGGTCGATGGTCTCTCCATCAACGACTTCTCCCGAGCCAAGATGGACGCCACCGCGGCCGAGCTGGTGGAGGAGCGAGACACCGCCATGGACTTCCTGTCCCAGTGACTGTCTCCCCCTGCTGGTCAACAGCAGCACGTCGTGACCCTGAAGACTTGCTGTTCCCGGCTCTGAAGACGAAGCCCCTTCAACACTATAACCGTCCCAGCTGGTGTCTGTGTGTTACCTTGTGTGTGTGTGTGTGTGTGTGTGTGTGTGTAGGCCACTTCTCCAGGTTTTCAGAAAACCGTGTAACACCCCCCCCCCCCCCTGGCCTCCTCCACCTGCCCAGCAGCTGAGAGAACCTCTGTGTTCGTAGATGATAACCATGATAACGCACATTAGCCGTCCAGGAGCTGTACCGATATGTTGTCACCAATAAAACCACACACAAACTCACAGAACCAGAAAAGTCTCCTCTGTGCTTCACTCGTGTATTCTACTGTCGGTGTCCTATGTCGAGATGTAAAATGTTCAAATGAAAAGTCATAATCGCATTAGAAAAGTCCAATTTAACATGATTTATTAAAATAATTATTTAACCTTTTTATATCTGTCCAAAATAACAGATCAAAACTAATTTCATTTAGCACATTTCAAAACAAAGTGCTTCTAAAAAAAACACATTCAAAATTACAAAACCCTCAGAACAATAAAACAGTCTTTAAAAGATTTTATGAAACTGCCTCAATTTTTTTATTTAATGAAAAACTGTCACAAATGAGATGAAATAACTGATCCCATGTTGAGGAAATTCCTCATGAGACAGAAGCAGAAACTATAAATTAATACAAAATCAACTTTAGAATAAAACCTTTAACTACAAACAGAATAATCTTGTTGAAAAATGTTTTATTCTATTTTAAAAAGCTGGACTTTAAAAGAAACTGGAGTTTAGTTTGTAGAAACCGAGTCGTCATCCTGTGTGTCTTTTTATTTTGAAACTGGGGATGAAAATGAGACCGAGTAAGAAGCTAACGTTTGTTTGAAAAGTTATTTTTCATAAAGAGAATAATCATCTTCGTTTTCAACCTGAAGTCCGACCCACGTGTGCTGAGGGATTTCTGCAGGTTCCTCTCTGAACCACAGGGGGGCAGCAGCAGTCTGAACATCAAGCTTCCGGTTATTTATTCATAAACTCAGCTTTTTCTATTTGGTTATAAAACACATTTTTAAACATTTCCTCCTCCAACGCATTGTCAAAGAGTTGAGTTGTAACTAAGTACATTTACTCAAAAATTAACAATTACTTTTTTATATAAACTTCTACTCCACAACATTTACTTGATAGCTGCAGTTACCCGTAGTACTTTTCAGATTAAGTTTATACGGAATCTACAGTACATCATACACGCACACATACATATAAATATATACATATTTATTATATTAAGGGCTAATGAAATTATTTATTTGACTACTTTTCTTCAGTACAATAGAGTATTTCAGTTTTAACAAACAAGAGAAATACTTAATTTAAAATAAAGATAAAATGAATGATCCAGCTATTGTATAAAAAAAGTTTTTCTTCGTTATGAATCTCGTCATTGAAAAGAAAAGTTTATGATTCCAGAAACAACAAGGAAACTGAAAATACTTTTTATTAAACAGTGACGACTGAAAGAAGACATGTCAGAGACAACGGGAAATATTAGTATTCATATTAAAATGTCTTAACAAGGAGAAGATTTATAAAAATAAAAATCCACTCATAAACTACAGGGGAAGTGGGCGGGTCTAGGTAGCAGGTCCAACGTTGATTGACAGGTGCTATAGACCAATCAACGTTCTCGGCTGGGTTTATTATTCTGAACGTCAGAAGTGTTTGGGGGCGGGGCGGCAGGACGTTAGTCTGTCAGTCAGCTGCACGCGCTGAAAGAGTCTGTCCGTCCCAAGTCTGTCCCCGGTAAGAGTCTGTCTGTCCCCGGTAAGAGTCTGTCTGTCCCCGGTAAGAGTCTGTCTGTCCCCGGTCTGTCCCCGGTAAGAGTCTGTCTGTCCCCGGTCTGTCCCCGGTAAGAGTCTGTCTGTCCCCGGTCTGTCCCAAGTCTGTCCCCGGTAAGAGTCTGTCCGTCCCAAGTCTGTCCCCGGTAAGAGTCTGTCTGTCCCCGGTCTGTCCCCGGTCTGTCCCCGGTAAGAGTCTGTCTGTCCCCGGTAAGAGTCTGTCTGTCCCCGGTCTGTCCCCAGTCTGTCCCCAGTAAGAGTCTGTCTGTCCCCGGTCTGTCCCCGGTAAGAGTCTGTCTGTCCCCGTTCTGTCCCCGGTCTGTCCCCGGTAAGAGTGAGTCTGTCTGTCCCCGGTCTGTCCCCGGTCTGTCCCCAGTAAGAGTCTGTCTGTCCCCGGTCTGTCCCCGGTAAGAGTCCGTCTGTCCCCGTTCTGTCCCCGGGTGGAGTGTGTCCTTGTGTCCCGTGTGGACGATGTGTATCTTTGAGGTGAGAGACCAGAATACATATAGTATTTAAGAGAAATAAATAAAATGAGATTTGAAAACTTTACTGAAATTTAACCTTGGAAATATAAAAGTACTGAGACTGTGTGTGTGTGTGTGTGTCAGTGTGTTTGAGTCTGTCAGTCTGTGTGTGTGTGTGTGTGTGTGTCAGTGTGTGTGTGTGTGTCAGTGTGTTTGAGTCTGTCAGTCTGTGTGTGTGAGTGTGTGTCAGTGTGTTTGAGTCTGTCAGTCTGTGTGTGTGTGTGTGTGTGTGTGTGTGTGTGTGTGTGTTTGTGTCATGTGAGTGTTTGAGTCGGTCAGTGTGTGTGTGAGAGAGTCTGTCAGTGTGTGTATGTGTCTGACACTCACAAACATTAAACACACAACAAATCTCAATTTAAATGACACAAAGTCATTACAGTCAAAACTACAGTGAGTCAGTGTTTATCAGCAAAGTTGTTTTTATTTATGATAAATTCATCAATGAATCATTTAAAAATCTAAATGTCTGAAACCTCTTGAACTTCCTGTTCTCTCAGATGTTAAACCAAACAATCACTGATATTCAGCTCAGTCGAAGTTGTGTAGTTTTAAATCAGAACTGATCATAACAACGTCCAGATCCGACCAAACTAAAGAGAATATTCCATATGTAGCTTCATTGTGTGGTTGTGTCTCGGCCGCTGGAGAACATCTGTCTGACGTGTTTTGAGGTCATGTGACCCGGTGACGTTTTGCGGCTCTGGATGAAGTCGATCAAAATGGCTGCACAGCGCTTTGTAAACACTCATCTTTGTTCGTAACTTTACTGTTTACGATGTAGAACTCAAAACATGTCGACACTCCGCTTCTCAAACTAATATCGTTGTCGTGATTATTTCGCTCAGGATGACTTTGCCTGCTAGCGTCGTCCCAAACGCGAAACGTAACATCACTGCCTCACTACAATGATTGGGTTAAAAGGGCACGTGACAGGTCAAGCTGGTGTGGAGCGCCCTCTAGTGGATCACTGAGATTTCATTCATTAAACGTCTCAAAGTTTCAGTTCAGCTTTTTCGTCAATGCGCTAAAACTTATTGTTTAATTGTTGTTTTTAAATTGTGTGTCATGGTCTAAAAAGTGTGTGACGTGCAGGTCACACCACTGAGTGGGCAGGACACACACACACCAATCACACACACCCTGGCTGTGTGTCTGTGTGATTGGTGTGTGTGTGTGTGTGGGCAGGCCTTGTGCGGAGCTCCGACTCGGGGCTGCAGATCTGTGACCTTCCTCTGAGCTGAGGATGACGAGGACGTGTGTTGTCCTCTGACAGCTGACGAGTAGTTTTTATCTTTGGGACCATTTTTAACTTTTGTTTCTTATTTCAAACTCATGGAGTCGCTGTGAGGCCGCTGGCTGCTTCCTGTCCTCAGATCGAATCATTTAGTGTTCAGGGTTTTTCAACAGCAATATAATGTCTTTACTTGTAGCTGGTAAGTGAACAGATTCATGACACTTCTGTAATATTTAGATTTTTGTTTACTTTGGCGTTTGTCGTCTCCTGAATGACAACAAGTTGTGTTCCTGTTTGTGTTGATCGACGCTTTGACCTCAGAAAGACGTAATAAAATAAATTGATCATAAAACACGAGAAAGACTTTCTGTCTTCAGAAAATGAAGAAAGTGTTTAACATGCAGAGATAGAGAGAGAGATAGAGAGAGAGAGAGAGAGAGAGAGACCAGAGCGAGAGAGAGAGATGAATGGATAGATAGGTAGATGGATAGATAGATGAATGGATAGATAGATAGATAGAGAGAGAGAGAGAGAGAGAGAGAGAGAGAGAGAGATGAATGGATAGATAGATAGATAGATAGATAGATAGATAGAGAGAGAGAGTGAGAGAGAGAGAGATGAATGGATAGATAGGTAGATGGATAGATAGATAGAGAGAGAGAGTGATAGATATAGATATTTTACTAATCGTAAGGGAAATGTAGGAAACATTCTTATTGGCCTGGAAATTAACCCAGGTCGACAGCGTGCTAGCAGCTAAGCTAACCTCTAACCCAGCTACGCCTACTTTTAATAAAATGTTTTTTTTTCTGTGAGAATATTAACTGTCAGTTACGATAATTATCGTGTTAAATGTCAAATCATGTTTCTCTCAAGTTTGAAAAATAAGGTTTTGCTCTTGAGTGACGGTCAAAGAAATGAGACGTTTAACTTTTGCTTTCGATTCGTCTTAATCGACAAAACACGACAACACTTCACTCACAACAGTTACAAACTTTAACAAACGTCACTGTTCACAACACTAAGAAGTAACATTGTAAAACAATTCATATCAGAATCTAACGTAAATAATCTCAAGCTGACACAATAAATACCTCAGTTCATTCCTCTACATGTTGTCTCAGCATGTAAATGAATTATATCAAACATTTATAGATCTGTATTTCTACTCAGGTATTTGTCACAATATTTATCCTCCAGCCTCAAGTGAACTTTGATCTGATTCATAATTTAACGGAAATTCTTATGTTGAACCTGTGAATTTGTGAAACAGTCGTAGCCGGAAAATACAAATAAACATGTATGATGTTTCAGTAAACCTGTGATTTTAAATCCTGATACAGTTGGTTGTGTTTCACAAGTTTAGTTTTCACTGGAAGTTGTGTTGTGTTGTGTTTTCAGAAGTGTTGTTCTGTTGTAATCGTCTTTTTTATTTTTGATCCCTGAGTTTCCAACAAGAAGTTAAATGAGGGATTGAACTCATTCGAAAACAACATTGTGTGTTTTCAAAGTCCTTGTTTGTTTCAGCTTGAGGTCGTTGAAGGTCAGATCAGATATTTATTGATTTTAGAAGAAAGTATCTGGTGTGTTTTGTGCTGGTGTTCGTTTGTTGTAATACTTTTATTTACTCACTTTACTCAGATACATAAAAACCTGCTTTTATTTTTCCAAACAGTAACCTTTTTATATTGGCTTTTATTTTGGAGGACAGTTTTTACGACTTGTTTTAAATGTCCTGACCTGGTTTTGCTGTTCTGTGTGAACTCTTACAGACCTGGCCAGAGGAGTGATGACGGAGTTCCAGGAGAAGCTCCGTCAGCAGCACGAGGAGGCGATGCACCGGGAGCTGGAGGCGCTGCTCCACTCGGCCAGCGAGTCGCAGGCGGAGGTGAGAGAGCGTCACTCATTCTGCTCTGTCTTTCAGTTACTGACACACGGTTCAAATCTGTTCTTTTATCATTTGGATTAATGAAGCAAAGTTTGTGTTCATGTCGGTTCACCGGAGTTTTCCAGCCGCTAAATCGGAAACTTGAAACTGAGACTTTAGTAAATGATGACGCAGACGTTCTCGTCCTGATTGGTTCTCGTCAGTCACATGACTCGACTACCAGCGGTGAACACAAAGCGTCGCTAACACTTCCTGTCAGTAACACTTCCTGTCAGTGAGACTTCCTGTCAGTGAGACTTCCTGTCAGTTACACTTCCTGTCAGTAACACTTCCTGTCAGTAGCACTTCCTGTCAGTGACACTTCCTGTCAGTGAGACTTCCTGTCAGTTACACTTTCTGTCAGTGAGACTTCCTGTCAGTAACACTTCCTGTCAGTGAGACTTCCTGTCAGTGAGACTTCCTGTCAGTTACACTTCCTGTCAGTAACACTTCCTGTCAGTAACACTTCCTGTCAGTGACACTTCCTGTCAGTGAGACTTCCTGTCAGTGAGACTTCCTGTCAGTTACACTTCCTGTCAGTAACACTTCCTGTCAGTAGCACTTCCTGTCAGTGACACTTCCTGTCAGTGAGACTTCCTGTCAGTTACACTTTCTGTCAGTGAGACTTCCTGTCAGTAACACTTCCTGTCAGTGAGACTTCCTGTCAGTGAGACTTCCTGTCAGTTACACTTCCTGTCAGTAACACTTCCTGTCAGTAACACTTCCTGTCAGTAGCACTTCCTGTCAGTAACACTTCCTGTCAGTGAGACTTCCTGTCAGTTACACTTCCTGTCAGTAACACTTCCTGTCAGTAACACATCTTGTCAGTAGCACTTCCTGTCAGTTACACTTTCTGTCAGTGAGACTTCCTGTCAGTAACATTTCCTGTCAGTTACACTTCCTGTCAATAACACTTCCTGTCAGTAACACTTCCTGTCAGTAGCACTTCCTGTCAGTAGCACTTCCTGTCAGTAACACTTCCTGTCAGTAACACTTCCTGTCGCTAACACTTCCTGTCAGTTAGACTTCCTGTCAGTAGCACTTCCTGTCAGTTAGACTTCCTGTCAGTAGCACTTCCTGTCAGTTACACTTCCTGTCAGTAACACTTCCTGTCAGTAACACTTCCTGTCGCTAACACTTCCTGTCAGTTAGACTTCCTGTCAGTAGCACTTCCTGTCAGTTAGACTTCCTGTCAGTAGCACTTCCTGTCAGTTACACTTCCTGTCAGTAACACTTCCTGTCAGTAACACTTCCTGTCGCTAACACTTCCTGTCAGTTAGACTTCCTGTCAGTAGCACTTCCTGTCAGTTACACTTCCTGTCAGTTACACTTCCTGTCAGTTACACTTCCTGCCAACTGCACAGGAGACAATCTACATCCTGTTTACATCACATGACCAGTGGACGGTCACGTGACCTGTGCTTTCAGGTGTGTTAGCCAACAGACTTTCTTTTAACTACATGAACGCACTGTTTCGTCCGTACAACAAATATTTGTGGTTATTGATCACAGAGTTCATCCTGTTATCTGAACACACACAGGGTCCTGCTGGTGGAACATGAGGTGAACGACCCAGAGGACCTGAGGAAACACACACACACACACAGACACACACAGACAGACACACACATACTCACACAGACACACACTTGTGTTCTGTCGCCCTGGATTCACCCGACACACAGGATCATTTCAAACGTCTCATGTTCACCTGCTGAGGAACATGTGGTGGATCTTTATTATATAACTGATGAAGTGTGACATCCATGATTATTCTTTTTTTTTTTTTTAAATGATAGAGAACAATAAAGACAAATTAGAGTCTGTGGGTCTGATCTCAATATTATTTGTTGATACTGTTCAGTGTGTATATGTGTTTGTAATTTATGTATATTAAATGTATTTAAGGAACTGAGCTGATCTTTCTGTGGAAGCAGCTGATGTCTGTTCTGTTGCAGATCTCCAGAAAAGAATTTGATGGATTCAAGAAGCTCTTCCACAGATTCCTTCAGGTCAAAGGTCCCGCGGTCGACTGGGCCAAGATCAACCGGCCTCCAGAGGACTCGGTAAGAACAGGAAACCTGCGGTGAGGCTGAAACCTGGTGTCACACCGAGGAGAAGCTGATCCTTCAAACAAGCCTCTCCACGGACTGCTCCTTTAAATGAGGCAGCTGCTGCAGAAACCAGACCTGAGCTCAGAGAAAAGTGTTGACCAGCACGTACACAACACACACACACACTCACACACACACACACACACACACACACACACACAAACACACACACACACACACACACACACACACACACACACACACACGCGCACACACACACACACACACACACACACATTCTCAGGCCCAGTGAAGGTTAAGGACTAAGAATAGTTTGACCGCTGCAGCATTCGAAGTCTGGTTTTTAGGGAGGTGACATTTATCTCCTGTGGGACTCTGGACACTGCTGGACACAAACAGACACACACAGACACACAAAGACACAGACACACACAAACACACACAGACACACAGTCACACACAAACACACACAGACACTTGCGGTAAAGGTCACAGGTCAACCGTGACCATTACCTTTAATGATCTAATAATGTAACTTCTCTCAGTCAAACACTTCAATTCATTCACCCAATCACACACTCATAGAAATCAGTTCTATGAATATGAATTATTATTTCGATTTAGAAATTAACTTCTAAAATCACTAAAAAGACAAATTAAAAATCCTCAGATTCTGTTGATTTGATGATGAAGTTGTTTCTTGTAAATTTTACTAAAACACAAAAATACAACACAACATTATTCACATTTAAATATTATTAGAATTGTTTGAAGATGTTTTCAGTTTGTGTCTTTTCAAACCACTGATCTCCGTGTCCTCGCTCCGCCCGTCAGATCCAGCCCTACGAGAAGATCCGGGCCAAAGGTCTCCCCGAGGACATCGCCTCCAGCCTCAACAAGCTGGCTGTGGTCAAACTGAACGGTGGACTGGGAACCAGTATGGGCTGCAAGGGTCCCAAGAGTCTGATCAGCGTCCGCAGCGAGAACACCTTCCTGGACCTGACGGTGCAGCAGATCGAGGTAGAGACACAGGGGGACGGAGGGGGACACAGGGGGACGCAGGGGGACTCAGGGGGACTCAGGAGGACGCAGGGGGACGCAGGGGGAGACGCAGGGGGACTCAGGAGGACGCAGGGGGATGAAGCGAGACACAGGGGGACGCAGGGAGACACAGGGGGACTCAGGAGGACGCAGGGGGATGAAGCGAGACACAGGGGGACGCAGGGAGACACAGGGGGACGCAGGGGGACGCAGGGTGATGAAGCGAGACACAGGGGGACGCAGGGGGACGCAGGGTGATGAAGCGAGACACAGGGGGACGCAGGGGGACGCAGGGGGACGCAGGGTGATGAAGCGAGACACATGGGGACGCAGGGGGACGCAGGGGGACGCAGGGTGATGAAGCGAGACACAGGGGGACGCAGGGAGACTCAGGGGGACGCAGGGGGAGACTCAGGGAGACTCAGGGGGACGCAGGGGGAGACTCAGGGAGACGCAGGGGGACGCAGGGGGACTCAGGGAGACGCAGGGGGACGGAGGGGGACGCAGGGAGATGCAGGGAGATGCAGGGAGACGCTGAACTCTGTGTTGTGGTTTTGTTTTTCAGCATCTGAACAAAACCTTCAACACCGACGTGCCGCTGGTTCTGATGAACTCGTTCAACACGGACGAAGACACAAAGAAGATTCTGCTGAAATACAAACACTACAAAGTCAAAATACACACGTTCAACCAGAGCAGGTAACACACAGACACACACACACACACACAGACACACACAGACACACACACACACACACACACACAGACACACACAGGTCACAGTCTGTGCTGTGAACCTTTCAGGTATCCGAGGATCAACAAGGAGTCTCTGCTGCCGATCGCCCGGACCATGGGGACGAGTGGTGAGAGCGCGGAGGCCTGGTACCCGCCGGGTCACGGGGACGTCTACGCCAGCTTCTCCAACTCGGGGCTGCTGGACAGACTCCTCGCCGAGGGCAAAGAGTACATCTTCGTCTCCAACATCGACAACCTGGGCGCCACCGTGGACCTCTTCATCCTCCACCACCTGATGAGTCAGCCGGCCGAGCGGCGCTGCGAGTTCATCATGGAGGTCACCGACAAAACCAGAGCCGACGTGAAGGTCAGCGCCGACGCGTGGGATCGGACGCCAGCGGGTTTGTTCTGTGCGCCGCCTCTCAGTGCTTCCTGTTTCCTGTTTCCTGTGCGCAGGGCGGGACTCTGATCCAGTATGAGGACCACCTGCGGCTGCTGGAGATCGCTCAGGTCCCGAAGGCCCACGTGGACGAGTTCAAGTCCGTCACCAAGTTCAAGATCTTCAACACCAACAACCTGTGGATCTCACTGCCGGCCATCAAGAGGCTGCAGGAGAAGAACCAGCTGGACCTGGAGATCATCGTCAACCCCAAGGTGAGCCACGCCTCCTTCATCATGACCTCATCATGACTACACTCATATTAGGTCTTTATCGATGTTTAAATAACAAAGAGACGATTTGTATTTTATCATTTTGGAAAGTTTTTAATATTTAAAATCCTCTAAATTAATCTTTATTAGTTTAGAAAAAAAATGAATCACAAACTAATCTGATCATTTATTGATTGATTATCTTAAACTATTGAGATTTAATAATAAATAAATTGAATAGTTTAATGTCGTCATGTTGGACAAGGGAAAGAGATTGTTGGGTTTGATGATGTTTTACTGACTAAAGTAATAAATAGAATTAAATTAACTGTTAGGTCCACATTTTATTTTCACAATAAAAGTCCTTTAGTTAAAAAAAAAGAGATTTGAATGAGAGTCAATGAATCATTTAAACATTTAAAACCTTTCCTCTTAAACCCTGAACCTCTCCCAGACGCTGGACGGCGGCCTGAACGTCATCCAGCTGGAGACGGCGGTGGGCGCCGCCATCAAGAGCTTCAACAACGCCATGGGTGTGAACGTGCCGCGCAGCCGCTTCCTGCCGGTGAAGACCTCGTCCGACCTGCTGCTGGTGATGTCCAACCTGTACAGCCTGGACGCCGGCTCGCTCACCATGAGCCAGAAGAGGGAGTTCCCCACCACGCCCCACGTCAAGCTGGGCAGCTCCTTCACCAAGGTCCGGTGACGGCTCTTTGGTCATGTGACCACGCTGAGTCACTGATCAGCTTCGTCAAGAGTCATCGAGATGAAAAGTTTCACGATAATTAATCAGCTGATTATTTATGTTGAGGGAACTTTTTATTTCTTCATGTTCTTATGAAGTAAACGTTTTCATTATAGTGATATTAGAATTGAAATATCCCGATCAAAGCCTTTCTCAGTTTACAAATGATGGTTTAAGATTCTAGAGCAGTTTGATATTTCCACGATATTATCATGTTTGGTTACTATTTGTTTAGATACAAGATTTTCTTTATCGCACTTATGGAACATGTATTATTTTACTCACATCATCTATCGGATAAAGAGTGAAACCTGAAAGACGTCTTCCCTGAGTTCTGTCTCCGTCCTGCAGGTTCAGGAGTTTCTGTCCAGATTCGAGAACATCCCGGACATGTTGGAGCTCGACCACCTCACGGTGTCTGGGGACGTCACCTTCGGGAACAAGGTCTCCCTGAAGGTCAAGAACGTTCCCTCACTTTCTTTTACCATTTCAAACGTCACGTTAACTCTTAGAACCTTTCACATGTGATGATTTGCTGCTTCTCGCTGTCGCCTCTGTCTGTTTGATGATTTGAGGCCAAGTTTTACTCCATCTTCAGTGTGTTTGATCAAACCTTGTTTTCACGTTCACCAGGGAACCGTCATCATCATCGCGAATCACGGCGACAGGATCGATATTCCTGCCGGAGCGATGCTGGAGAACAAGATCGTCTCAGGAAACCTGCGGATCCTCGACCACTGAGGCCTTCACGGAAAAAAGAAAAACCATTTGCACCTTGAAGAGACGTGAAAAGGATTTTCTTCTCTTGGGAGATGAACGACAGGAAACAGTCTGTTTCAATGTGAAATCAAAGGGTCCTGAAAGGGTCAAAGGTCAAACTCCCTCCTGACTCTTCAGGAAGCTTTGCAGGAAGTAAGCTGCTGTAACTGCAAACGACCGAGTCTGAGCCGTTAATAAATATGAATAAAACCATGTTGTGTGAGTCTCGGGGTTTTGTTTAGTGTCGAGTTCAGGATTTCGTAAATCTTTTTAACATCTATTCATAACGAGACGGCCCAACAAGTTGAATATATAAATTATACACACACACACTGTGTGGCATTCATTTCACTTTTTATAATGAAAGCAAACACGATGTTTGAATCTTTTTTATGTATCATTTAATGACATAAAATAAATTTCAGCTCAAACATCAAACTCATCATTTCAGCTTAAAGGGATCTTGAGATGTTGCGTTCACAAGAATCAGACAACGAGACGACCTGAAAACAAGATGCCTGAGGTCACTGGGTGTCACCGGCACGGAGGCGTACAAATATCAGAAACTCAGAATAACATCACGTCTACGCAGAGCAACTCAAATCAAATCAAATCAAATCAAATCAAATCAACTCAAATCAACTCAAAGCTTATCGTCACATGCACCAATGACAGCGTCATCGGAGCAGTGAAATTCTTGTGACATGGCAGACAACATCTACACAGGAGACGACTTTACAAAATAGAAAAATAACATACTATGTAACATAACATATAACATAACATTGTAACATATAACACAGTCAAGTGAATATTAAATTAACTAATATAGGTATTACATAGTCACATAGTCAAGTGGCGCAGCAGTTTACAGGGTGAAGAAGTGGGGAATATTAAATAAAATGAATATATGTGAAGTAAGTGTATTTGTATGCGTGTGGGAGCAGAATGTACATGGTGACTGTTCAGAGGGTCAGTGTTGATTGTTCAGAAGCCTGATGGCCTGGGGGGGGGGGGGGGGGGGTGGAGTCCACAGCCTGGATGGCTGTGGTCCTTGATGATCTTCCTAGATGGCAGCCGATGATGCTCCTCTGTCTTCACAACCCTCTGCAGGTCCTTGTGATCAGCAGCGGAGCAGCTACCAGGCAGTGATGCAGCTTGAGAGGATGCTCTCAATGGTGCACCTGTAGAAGTTTGTTAAAGGTTTTGCAGCCATGCCAAACTTCTTGAGTCTCCTCAGGAAGTAAAGGAGCTTTTGTGAAGTTTTGACCACAGAGTCCACTTGTTTGGACCAGGTCAGGTCATCCGTGATGAACACACCGAGGAACTTGAACTCGGAGACTCTCCCCACTTCAGCTCCATCAATGTGTAACGGGCCGTGACCCCCCCTCTGCAGCTTCCTGAAGTCCACGATCATCTCCTTGGTCTTGCAAACGTTGAGAGACAGGTTGTTCTCTTGGCACCATGTCTCCAAGCCTCTGACCTCATCTCTGTAGGCAGTCTCATCGTTGTTAGAGATGCGACCCAGGATGGTGGTGTCGTCTGCAAACTTCAGGATGATGTTTGAACTGTGTGATGCCACACAGTCCTGCGTGTACAGGGAGTACAGGAGGGGGCTGAGTACGCAGCCCTGAGGGGCCCCGGTGCTCAGGGTCAGTGAGGAGGAGGTGTTGTTACCGATTCTCACCACCTGGGGTCTGCTCGTCAGGAAGTCCAAGATCCAGTTACACAGGGGGGTTTGAAGACCCAGGCTTGGGGATGAGTTTGGCAGACACAATTGTGTTGAACGCGGAGCTGTAGTCCACGAACAGCATCCTCACATATGTGTTGGCTTTTTCCAGCTGGGAGAGGGTGGTGTGTGTTGCCAGGGCGATGGCATCGTCCGTCGATCGGTTGGGGCGGTATGCAAACTGGGAGGGGTCAAGGGCGTCAGGAAGGGTGGAGCAGATGTGGGTTTTGACCAGTCGCTCGAAGCACTCCATGATGGTGGAGGTCAGTGCTACAGGGCGGTAGTCGTTTAAGCAGGTGATGGATGGTTTCTTGGGTATGGGGATGATGGAGGCCTGCTTGGAGCAGGTGGGAACTGTTGACAGTTGTAGGGAGAGGTTGAATATGGAGGTGAAGACCTCCGCTAGCTGGTCGGCGCTGTTTTAGGCGTTGTCTGTGAGTTAGGATGAGCATAATGGAAGGTGATCCTGTTTGTAGCTGTTCCGTATTTGCGAGTAACAATGGTCAAGAGTCTGGTCACCCCGGAAAGTTTATATGCTGATGATATTTAGGCAGAACTTTCCTCATATTAGCCCTATTGTAGTCATCAACAACAACCAGACTGCCTCAGGGTGAGCATCCTCAAGTCCATTAATAACTCCGTACAGATCGTCTAACGCGCACCTTTTGTCTGCCTGCGGCGGAATGTAAACAGCTGTGATTATAACGGAGCTGAATGCACGGGGAAGGTAAAAAGGGTTTTATCGCTAGCAGCTCCAGGTCTGGTGAGCAGCTTGTAGAAAGCACAACAACATCCGAGCCCCAGCGAGAGTTCACCCCTCCACCTCTGCTCTTACCCGACTCGGAGGTCCTGTCCTGCCGGTAGATGGACAAACCGGCCGGAGTAACGGCGGAGTCAGGAACCAGAGGATCCAGCCAGGTCTCCGTGAACGCCAGCACGCAGCAGTTTGCGATGTCCCGCTGGAAGTTGTGCATGCGGAGCCTTTGTCAGTGCGACCTTTCTCTACTGCGCGCCAAGGATCACATGGAGGAGCAGAGACTAAAGTGACATCTTCACAATTATTATTTTGTCCAATCAAGGATCCAAACTTTGAATTATATTAAGATTTTTTATTATATTCCCATAAATTTGTTTGAAAGGGAAGCTGTGAGCAAACAGGAATATAATGTTGATGTATTTAAATAAGGTTTTAAATTAGTGTCTGTGTGTGCACATGCCAGCCTCCATCAATTCAATCAAGCTGCACCAGAGTTCAATCACTCATAGAAACCAGTCCTCTAAATAATCCTGACTGTTTTCATCAGTCTCACAATTATAATGAAAGTGATTCAAACAGGCTCCTGGCTCCGCCCCTTTATCAGAATGCATGCCAAAATTTGATGAGTTGTGGAAAAATCAGTTTTTAGTTTTCTGGTGTAATTCTGTTGAAAAACAAACAAACAAATAGATAAGGAGTGAAAACAAAAGACCAAAAACATTTATTTAAGAAAGAATCATAAAATCACAATACATAATAATTCATTATCCATGTAATAACCACATTAATATCATGTATAAGACACGAGATGAGTCACGTGGTGTTACCACAGCATCACAGGCTCATCACCAAGATGTCCAACATAGTTCAGAGGGTAACAGCAAAAATAAAATCTATTTATTGCAGAAAAGAAAACAACTTCAACAACAGGCCGGCAAAATGGACAAAAGAAGGAAAACCCAACACAACAACCCACAAAGGGTCGTAGGATCTGAGAATCTTCCTTCAACCTAAACAACATCAGAACTAAAGATCACAGAAATAAAGCTGCGAAAACTGGACCCATCAGAAAAGTAAAAGAAAAGACACAACACAACAATACTCTTGCTCTAAAGGTCATGCTGTACAAACTGCTGCTGCTGCAACCGGGGATGGAGAGAGAGAGACTTCCTGTTCCCTCCTAAATACTTTCAACCAATCACAGTGCACCTGAGGAGAGAAGAAAACAGGAAACCATGAGTAGAAAGGAAATGTACGGGTGTTTTCCTCTTCATTCTAAAGCGTGGTCTTTTAGTTTGAGAGCTGGACTTGCACGTTCAGATTTCGTGGTGTTTTTACTCAACATCCTGCGCTTGCACTCACACAGCTCCTGCTGGGGCTTAGATTTGCTCTGCTTGTGCTCAAACTCTGCGCTTGCACTCAGATATTTTGTTGCTTGGACAGATTTCCTGTATTTAATAACTACACACTATGGTTTCTGTAAAACTCGCTTGTACGGATGTTCTCTGAAGTCGTCAGAGACGATGGTGTTTTCCCAACAACAAACCCTGGGTGACCCCCGAGATAAAGACCCTGCTGAAGAGGGTCTTCTGTTCGGGGGACAAAGAGGAGCTGCGCAGAGTCCAGAAGGAACTCCGGCTGATGATCAGGAAGGGGAAGGACAGCTACAGGAAGAAACTGGAGAAGCGGCTGGAGCAGAACAACGCCAGGGACGTCTGGAGAGGGCTGCAGACCATCGCAGGCCACGGAAAAGGTGTGGGAAGACAACAACCCAGCGGGGACAAGGACTGGGCAGACGAACTGAATCTGTTCTTCAATAGATTTGATCCCCCCCCCCCTGCCCCCTCTTCACACCTCTCCTGGCCAGCCCCCCCTCCCCCTCCCCTCCTCAGCCTGCCACCTTCGACACCTGACCCCCACCAGCCCACCCCCACCCCATCTCCAGATCATTATTCCCCCTTGAGACTCTCACCACTCCTCACCCCCACACCCCCACCCCAGTCATCCTCCACCCCCCTCTCTATAACTGATGATCAGGTGAGAAGCCAACTCAAGAAGATCAAGGCTAGGAAGGCCCCGGGCCCGGATGGTATCAGCCCAAGACTGCTCAAGGACTGTGCTGACCAGCTCTGTGGTGTGATCAGGTTTTTGTTCAATCTAAGCCTGAGCCTGGAGAAAGTCCCAGCCCTGTGGAAGACCTCCTGTGTGGTCCCGGTGCCGAAGACGCCGCGCCCCAAGGAGCCAAACCACTTCAGGCCAGTTGCCTTGACTTCTCACCTGATGAAGTCGATGGAGAGGATTATCCTGAGACACCTACGACTGCTGGTGGGCACACAGCTGGACCCCCTGCAGTTTGCTTACCAGCCTGGGATTGGGGTGGACGACTCAGTTACCTACCTGCTGCACAGATCCCTGCTACACCTGGAGGACAGCAGGAACACTGTGAGGGTCATGTTTTTTGACTTCTCAAGTGCATTCAACTCCATCCAGCCTTCACTGCTCAAAGTGAAGATGGAGAACGTGGGAGTGGACCAACACCTGGCTGCATGGGCAACGGACTACCTCACCAAGAGACCACAGTATGTGAGGCTCCATCACTGTGTGTCTGACGTGGTGCTCTGCAGCACAGGTGCCCCTCAGGGTACGGTGCTCTCCCCTTTCCTCTTCACCCTCTACACCTCCGACTTCACCCACAACACCACACACTGCCACATCCAGAAGTTCTCTGATGACACAGCCATCGTTGGATGTGTTCCTGAGGGGAATGACCTGGAGTACAGGGCGGTCATCACAGACTTCGTCAGCTGGAGTGAGCTGAACCAGCTTCAGCTGAACACCAGCCAGACGAAGGAGATGATCGTGAACTTCCGGAAAAAAGCATCCAACTTAACACCAGTGAACATCCAGGGATTGGACATAGAGGTGGTGGAGAACTACAAATTCCTGGGTGTTCACCTCAACAACAAACTGGACTGGTCGGACAACACACATGCCCTCTATAAGAAGGGCCAGAGCCGCCTCCATCTGCTGAGGAGGCTGAGGTCCTTCGGAGTGTGCAGGGCTCTCCTCAGGACTTTTTATGACTCTGTGGTGGCCTCAGCCATCTTCTACGCGGTGGTCTGCTGGAGGGGGGGTAGCACGGACAGAGACAGGAGCAGGCTCAACAGACTGATAAGAAGAGCGAGCTCTGTCCTGGACTGTCCTCTGGACTCCATTGAGGAAGTGGGGGACAGAAGGATGTTAGCCAAGCTGGCGTCCGTCATGGGCAACACCTCTCACCCCCTACATGACATTGTGGGGTCCCTGAGCAGCTCCTTCAGCAGCAGACTGTTACACCCACGGTGTAAGAAGGAGAGGTTCCGCAGGTCCTTCATCCCGGCCGCAGTCAGGCTCTACAACACCAGCACCACCTGATAATGTTGTAGTCCCTGTCTATTATCTCTATCTCCACTAAACCTCTCACCATAGCTGTATTTGTATTTTTATTTTTCTTATTTATGTTTGTATTTTTTTTTTTTTTACTCAGTTCACTACCATGCACAATAATATTCAACACTTAACATCTATATTTATGTCATGGTCACTTAAAATGGTTACATTGCAATATTTATATTTCCAGTATGCTATCTTGTAGTATTATTTATATTATGGTCACTTACTTTTTAATTATTTTTAATTATTTTCTGTATCATGGTCACTACTGTTGCATATTTTTGTTTTCATTACAATAACACTTAACATCATTCCACTTTGTCCCCAGCACCTGCTTTTGCACAGTGTCTGTTTTGCAGGTTGTTTGTTTCTGTACTCTTATTATGTATAGTTTTAGTAGTGTACATATTGTGATCTTTTTTTTTTTTTTTTATTGTGCTTCGGCACTGTTATTTTAATTCTGTTTTTCTATTATTGCTGTAACAAGTGAATTTCCCCATTGTGTGGATAAATAAAGAAATCTAATCTAATCTTGGTTGTGTTTGTCCCAGTGGCTCTGACCTGAGGCTTCACACCAGGTCTTCCTGCTCCTCTGTGTCTTCTGTCTGTGCTGCAGCATCGATGTCGTCATACTCAGAACAGTTGTCCAACTGATGGGGGAGAGATGAGAAAATATTAATCCTCACTGGACTTTATTCATGAAACCTGCAAATAATCACAGTTCATTAAAAACAGTTTGAACGTAGCTCCGCCCCCTGTCCATTGGTTTGTCTGTTCATTAGCAGGATTACACAAAAACTGATAAACTGATTTCCACAAAACTTGGTGGAAGGACGGGACATGGGCCAAGAAAGAAGTGTCAACATGAAGTCACCCATTGGTTTGTGAGCTGCCATTTTGAAGCCTCTATTTTTGACATGTTGTCCAGCGCCATCTTGGTTCTTTGAAACCAGAAGTAACCATATTTGGAGGAGAGGGGGTGGAGCCTGACTCAGGGCCCAAGGACACTGCCCGCCCACCTAAACCAGTGACCTGCACCCAGTACTAGCTGTCAATCACACGGTATCCATCACCTATTGCCTTCAGTGCTTTCTGGTCTATTTGACTCTAAATGGATCGTTCACTTCACTTTCTAGACCCAGAGTCTACGTCCATTTTAATATACGGTCAATGGAAAGAACCTTTTACATTTTGGGGCAGATTCAGACAAAGTAGCTGATCCAAGAAATGTTTGATCTCTTTCTCTAACATGGTGAGATGAAAACAGTGATATGGAGTCATTCTTTTGGCCTCACTGTCTCTCACCTCCATCATCTCCACAGCTTCATTCACTTCTGATTTCAAGCTCAGAGTTTTCTTCATCCTGGATCGAAAACAACAACAAACACAACATTTGACAAAATGAACTTCATAACACTGAAACTAGTGTTTGAAGACATTTGAAGAAGACAGTGAAAGAGCAGAGGGTGAACTGATGGATTTGTTTTACCTCGTCCACAGAGTCCAGACCAGCACTGGAACCAGCAAGACCACCAGAGTGTACCTGATGATATTCATGATTATCACTGACTTCCCTGGACAACAGACAGGAGACATGAGCAGTGTGGTTCGACTGATGATGATGTTGGTCTGTCAGTATTGTTCATGTGCAATATGATGGGCTTGATATACAGCTGTGACACATCTGGAAATCCTGAGTATTGATGGTTTAAGGTACTGATACAATGAAAAGGGGGGGGGGGGGTGTAGGCTGTAAAAGTCAGAGTGCTAAACTCACCTGCTCCAACAGTCAGATGTAAGGTGGTGTTACTACGTCCGTGTGTGTTCTGGGCCTCACACTGATACTTTCCACCATGTTCAGCTGTGATATTAGTGATGGTGAAGATTTGTCCTGATGCTGTTGGTGAGTCCTCGTCCTCCTTGTACCAGGTGTAGTTAGCTGCTGGGTTAGCATCACTGCTGCAGGTCAGAGTCACTGAGCTGCCCTCCATGATCTCACCAGAGGGACTCACTGACACAGAGGAGGACTGTGGAGCATCTGGTGTAAAACATGCAAGATCAAGAAATCAACTCAGAAATGAACATTACTGAATATTATAGTGAATATTAACTTTTGCAGCTGATCGGTCAAAGGTCAGAGGTCAAGATGAGCAAAGATTTGAGCCAAAAGACACATTTTCCAAGATATTTCCACACCAGCAGAGAGACTAAATCCTATACTGATCAGAACTTTATTCCCCATTGTATAATGGAAAGATGACTTATAAGTAATGTCACAAAGAAGTTAGAGATTTAAGTAATGAGTCCTTAAAACTGCCTTCTGCTGTATTCCTGCCTCTAATAGGATTATAGAGACAAACTTAAGTTTATAGACATTGAAAAATAATCTAGGATCATATGATGGGAATGTCGTCACTATGAGTTTACAAAATGAAGTCATATAGTGGAGCTATGCAACAACAGATGTTTTCACCCAAGTCCGTGTGTTTGTTGGTTGTTGATTTTACACACAAAAACTACTGAGTCGATTAGCATGAAACTTGGAGGTAGGATGAGGAACGGGTCAGAGAAGAACTCAGTAAAGTTTGGTGTGAATCCAGATAAGGGGGCGGACCCAGGAACTTTCTGTAAGATTGTGAGACAGTGCTGGGTTTCATGGACATGTGGATGTTTTCTACTCACACTGGACGTCTAAGTGTAGAGACGTGGAGTTGATCCGTCCGTACTGATTCTCAGACTTGCAGGAGTAGACCCCGCTGTCCCCAGATCTGATGGAGGAGAGACGATAAACACCCTCTGGTCCTTGAAGCAGAGCTCGGTTCTCCTTGTACCAGGTGTAGTTAGCTGCTGGGTTAGCATCACTGCTGCAGGTCAGAGTCACTGAGCTGCCCTCCATGATCTCACCAGAGGGACTCACTGACACAGAGGGAGGCTTTGGAGCGTCTGGATGTGTGGAAACAGAATGATGATAACAGATGACAGACATTGTGTTTAACATTTGGAGACATATATGATATGATGTGTTAAAGTTAAAGGTTCTCAGGTGAGTGGAGTCACTGAGTTACAACAGCAAGGTTGTTAAACTGACACAGGTAAATTCTTCTTCTTGTTAAGTGAGAGGTTTTTCTCAATGACTTCCTGTTGCACTTCTGCTTCCAGACTCCCCTGAATGTTCACAGATTTCAAACCATGGTCCAGTTTGTAACGTGGACTTAAACGTGACATATTATGACCCTTTTCCACAATTAGACAGAGTTTCTTCATGATAAAACATGTGAAGAGCCCTGTTCAGAGTGGCCTGTTTGTGGGCGTGTCTCTTAAACTGTTAATGAGCCACTGCTCCCCCTGCTGGGTGGTGTATGTGTGACGTGTGCACAGGAGCAGGGTTTTGTTTTCACCACAGTCTGTCTGCTGAGAGCTGTTTGCTCGTCATGTGAATGTGAACAGCGAAGGAAATATCTGTCAAGTTTACTGAGGATGGTGAAAACTTTATGGATGTTTTTACTGACGCTGGGTGGATTCCTCTTTGTGCTGCTGATGGTCTGACTGGGAATATTTATGGGGCAGAAGTCAAACGACCCATATCTGCACATTTAAAATGTAAAAGGACAAAGAATTGGACAGATTGAATATCTCTTCACTTAATAACCTGTGTTTCACTCACATGTCAAAGTAATAGAGATGTTTGCTGAACTCCTTCCCAGCTCATTCTCAGCTGTGCAGTAATACTCTCCAGAGTCTGACGCCCGGATGGAGCTGAGGACAAATTGTGTCTCTTCACTGAGACGTTGAACTTGTTTATCTCCACTTCTCTTGTACCAGGTGTAGTTAGCTGCTGGGTTAGCATCACTGCTGCAGGTCAGAGTCACTGAGCTGCCCTCCATGATCTCACCAGAGGGACTCACTGACACAGAGGGAGGCTTTGGAGCGTCTGAAGGAGAGTTTATATTTACACACAGGATGAGAATACAATCAAAACACTGTCTGCATTAGTTGTTCAAAGTTTAAATTTAAGTTACTTCCACATTATTGAAGCTTCATGAGGAGGAGTAAACTCACACAGTGTAGGAGAAGGGAAACGCTCCTGTCCTTCTATAGCACAATGATAGCTGTCTTCAGCATTAAAGTGTCGGAGGTGAAAGTATTTTTTTCGTCCAACAGGTTTATTGTTATTGTACCAAACGTAGGAAAGATGATCAGGGAGCTGACACCTGCTGTGACAGGTCAGCTCTGTCCAGGTAGAAGATGGATTGGCTGTTGATCTCCTCACATGTACCAGGAGCTGAGGGTCTGTGAACAAACATGTGATTTTATTTCAACATACACACTAACATTTCAAACTGACTCTAATGTAAATGTTACCTGTGACAGACAGAGTGACTCCAGCTGAACCAGTTACTCTCCCTCCAAGATGGTTTGTTGTGAACCTGAACTGGTACACAGCTGAGTCGCTCTCTCTCAGGTTAGAGATTCTCAGAGTGCACTTGTTGTTTCCACAGAGATTCTCCACACGACCTGAATACTCTGAATCATTCTTTAGATCAACGTGAATCCCATTACTCTCTTGAATGAACCAGAAAGTTTCCTGAACTGTAGTATCATGGTTATTAAATGTGGATGGGTATGTGTAGGTAGAGTTAATGTCCACTGTTGATCCTCTGAAGGCACAGATCTCAGTAGAAGTGTAACTCACATCCCAGTTAATCTGACTCCTTACCACTGTAACACAGAGCACATCAGAGAAGATAAACGTATACATTATAAAACTAACTCCATGTATTTTCTCTGGTGAATCACCAGTCGACAGGTTTTCAATTTATGATGAGGAAACTTTCAGTTCACATAAAACACAGTGAAGTTCCCTTTAGACTTCAGAGTGAGGGAGAAACACTGTTGGAGGTGAGGAATCTAATTTTCATTTGATCAAATAACAAATTAAAACCAAACTTATGAGAAACATGAACAATAGAGTTTGATAAGAACGACCTAAAATGACACAAACCATCTTTGACAAAAATGTATTTGACTTTTTAGATTGGTCCATGTCCTTCCCCCTAACATGGAGGAGGCAGGATGTATGTTCTATACTGCAGCCAGCCACCAGGGGGCGATCACTATGCTGTCTTCCATCTATATTTACACAAGCAGAATACTAGTACTAGTACTGCAGTAGTTAGTCAGTACTGACAGTAGTATCTCAAGAGTTTAATGTGCCCATGCAGAAAAAGGTATTTAAAGACACATGAAGTTATGGTACAATGCATCATCTCAAATACTCCAGCAGATGGTGCAGTTAATGAAATACTGAAGATTAAACTCACACACTGGTGGAGAGCGGAAATCCTCGAGTCCTTTAACAGCACAGAAAACTCTGTCTTCAGGATGAAAATCATCTGAATAAGATGCTCCTTCAATCTTCATCTTCTGTTGATTCTTGTACCAGACGTAGTTCAGACGATCATGAAGACGACAACTGCTCTGACACCTGAGCTCTGCCCAGTAAGAAGAGTCACGCTTCCCTGATCTGCTCACCTGCACATGCAAACCTGTGTGTGAGAACAAGGAATTCATTTTAGTCCAAACTCACAACACACACATGCATATAAAAGTGCACAGACACACTCAAGTGAACCAAACAAGATGTAGGAAATAAATGAATGAATGTTCAGATGTAAATGTTACCAGTGACAGACAGAGGGACTCCAGCTGAACCAGTAAAACTCCCAGTAGGTTGGTTTGTTGTGAACCTGAACTGGTACACAACTGAGTCGCTCTCTCTCAGGTTAGAGATTCTCAGAGTGCACGTGTTGTTTCCACAGAGATTCTCCACACGACCTGAATACTCTGGATCAGTCCTTAGATCAACATAAATCCCATTACTCTCTTTAGTGAACCAGAAAGCTTCCTGAACTGTAGTATCATGGTTATTAAATGTGGATGGGTATGTGTAGGTAATTTCCACTATTGATCCTCTGATGGCACAGATCTCAGTAGAAGTGTAACTCACACGCCAGCCATTCTCACACTGTACCACTGTAACACAGAGAATCAGATTCATAACCACACCAGAGAACACTTAGTTTACTTTTTACTCTCTGTAGAAAAGAAACACATTTCCATGAGCAGCATTCCATAGCATTTCAACTAATGACTCCACACACTGATGACAAGTCCTCATCGAGAGGAGAGGAACTCAGTCATGATGACAATAATACTAATAATAATAATAATAATAATGATAATATGTTTCAGCCTCTGTAATATTTTGAGCTCTAGACGATAGAAACTTCTAAACAAAATAAAATAATACTGATGATAATTCATTCATATATTTTCTTTCTGCACCACTTTACAGGTGCTGATCTGAAAATTAATGAATGGTTCATTTATATTTTTAACTTTCTCTCTCAAACTCACTTCAGGTGAATCAGAAGTCTGAGTGTAAAATAGAGTGAGAACATGAATGTAGAGGTACAGTACCTGTCACAGTGAGAAGAAGGACAACAAATCCACTGGCTGCTGCAGTTACACTCATAGTAGCTGCTGCTCTCGTCTGTGACTTCAAACAAGACAAACCTCCACAGATAAATAATGTGCACAAGATGAAACTCAGTGACATCACAGACACGTCTACCTACAACACAGAGTCTGAGAATAAAGACAGATTCTGTAAGAGAAAGATACGTTAAAACTGTTAAACACCCCCCCCCCCCTCCCTTCCTCTTTACACTTACATGCTTGCTGAGTCTGATGGTGTTAGATTAAACTGTGGTTTGTAATAACTGTGAATTGATTCATTTAACAGAATGTGACAAACGACTTTAGTGGCTGTTACCACAAACCTGATTCCTCCTCAACTGAAACTGTAAGCCCCCCCCCCCCCCCCCCCATGGAAGAGGACGGCTTTATGACAAACACTGCAGCCAGCCACCGGGGGGGCAGATATCATTTGGCTTCACTTTGGGGGTAGCTGTCATGTTGTCCATCTTTATATTCAGTATCAAACGTGAAGTTTGGTGAAGATTAAACGTAAATTTGAGTTGTAAGATCAAAGTTCGACTTTGTAATTAGTACTTTGGTCCACAAATATACAGTAAATGTGGAATTACGTATTCATTCATATCATTACTTATTAACTGTGTGACTTTATGTCGCTTATGTTTCCCCAAATCACCATGTGCACCATTTGGACGTGTGTATCTAAGGATCGAAATGAAAATAACTGAAAGGTCTGTGAACCACAAACTTTGAAACAACACTCTCAGACCTACTCTAATATTTTTTAGGCCAAACTGGAGGCAGCAATAAATAGATCATATACGAAAATATTCATCAGCCCACACATGGGTCATACACCTGTCTGTGGTGAGAGCTGTGACAGGAAACATGTGAAATGATACCACACAGGTCATGAGGTGCAGACCTTGGCTTTCAGCTGGTTTCATCACCAGCTGCTTGACAGACTCACGTTTAAACACCTAACACACAAACAGACACACACAATAACACACACATTTGTGTGTCTGTGTGTTTGTGTGTGTGTTCAGAGTGCGGCCTGAGGCAGGTGTCCAGATGTATTGTCGGGGGCACCAACACCTCGGAGGGGGAGGGTCCATGGTAAACCAGCCTTCAGGTGGGGTACCCACGTCTGTGTGGGGGGGCTCTCATCTCCAGCCAGTGGGGGGTGTCCGCCGCCCACTGTGTCTATGATGACCGGTACGTGCAGGAAGAGAGAGAGAGGAGGAAGTGGTGGGACGAGGGTTGGGGTTATAAAGTGCTTCTTCACCAAGCCATTTAAATAAATTATTATTATTATTTATCTGTCCTCTTTGAATTTCCTTTATTTTCAGTGCTTTTGTTGTGTCTTTGCTGTTCAGGCTTTAAGTGTAACAGCCGGTTTGACTCATAACCAGCTTATTTCTGTGTTTATATACATTTCTATCTATGACCAGAACCAACGGGCTGGACCGAGGCTTGTACCTGCAGCATCCTGTGGAGGATCTAACACTGCTCGGCTTGTGTTTGTACTGTTTTTTTACAAGTGTAAGATAAAGCTCCTATAACACATGACAGGTGACTTTCTCCTCCTCCTCCTCCTCCTCCTCCTCCTCCATGTGGACAGTCTACCTGGGTAAACTCCTCCTCAGTCCCAGCAGCCCCCATAGAGGAGGTGGCCCGAGTCCAGGAGATCCATCTCCACAAAGACTACTACAACAGAACCAATGACTAGGACCCGGCCCTCCTGAAGCTGGACCGCCCCCCCTCCCCTCCTGAAGCTGGACCCCCCCCCCACCCCCCTGTCAGCGAGGGGGGTGAGAAGGGAATGGGAAGGCGAAGTGTTGGTAGATAGTGGGATTTCCTATTAAAATAAATGATGGACATTTCCTACATATACTGGGAGTGGTTGACCAATCAGAGCAGACTGGGCTTTATGGGAGGGGCGGGGGGGCATTAAAGAGACAGGAGGTAAAACCAAGTGTTTCAGACAGAGGCTGAAAAGAGGAGCTGCAGCAACACACAGTTTGAGGAAAGTGATCATGAAACAAACGTTTTTCAGCTCAGTTGAGTTTTGCTCCAAATTGTTCAACTGCTAATAATCACTTCAATTGTAATTCATAATTCAATAAATCTCCAAGGACTTCAAACCTATAATCTTTAAGAAATCTTTTCCACAGGACAAAAGGTCAAAGAATGTATGTATTTAAAAAAAATGCCAGTATTATAATAAAATGAATTAAACATTCCCTGAACCTTGCAAAGACACTTTTAAAATAAATATGCAGCTTTATAAACATTAACAATCTAAAAGTGGACTTTTACTCGTAGGTTTCATTTATAAAGAATTAAGTCCAAACACTCTGAAGTTGTTTTATTCCTGTTTCTGGACGAACATATAACGTTGTGTTCCACTGGCTTTTTGTGTTATGCAATAATAACACATTATTTTCACAGGAAGTGATTTTATGTGACTTGTGTGGTCTTTAAAAAAAGGGTTAGGGTTAGGGTTAGTTTTCTGAGAATTAACGTGACGTTGTTCTGCTTGTTGCTGTGTCAAACATCCATAAGTTTAATGTTGCACTTTACAAGCTGAGTTGTGTTGAAGTTGAGGAGTCACTGCAGTCCGACATGTGTCACTGTGTGACGTCCAGGAGGTGAATTCAAACAGAGCAGTGAAGTCGTTCAGCTCAGTGACTTGAGGGAGAAGAGAAAATATAGTTTATGATTCGTCTTTACTAAACAGAGGAAAAATCTGTTCTACTACTGAAAATATATAAAGAGTTTATAATAAACTCTTTTAATTGCTTAACTTTGAAATGCCGCTGCTGGACTTCCTTGTTTTATTTTGAAAAGATTTGGGAGGAAGAGGCTCAAGCATTGTCTTTCAAGAACCGCCCTTTCCTTGCCTCTGATTGGCTGCAGTCGGGTGTGAAGCGCGCTCATTGGTCGCTGTAAGGGTAAGAATGTGAGGATCAGCCAATCAGAGGCCGGTTCGGAGACGAAGCTGAAGCTCACTGGGTTTGTTGTGAATTTAACGTTTGACCGAAGAGAACTCGCTCAAAGTCCCGGTGACGTTTTTAACACCGAGTCCGGCTCAGCGCTCAGAGGCCGGTGAGCTCATCGGTGAGCTCATCGGTGAGCGGGACGTTCGCACCAGGAACCTCCGAACTTCTGTGAGTTGATTTCAAACCAGTTTGAAAACTGAAGCTCAACCAGTTCAATGTGTGAAAAGCGGTTTAATTCAACTTCACTGAAACGAGTCTTCTGTCATTTTAATCTTTACATTCAGAACAATCCCACGTTGATCATCTCAACACTGAACTGTTGTGTTTAAAGAGATTTGAGCTCATTTGTGTTATTTGTCACCATTTTATTTGATATAAGTGTATTTAACTTCTAATGTGTTTATCGTTTTAATGGATTATCTTTGTTCCCTAAACTTTAACACTCCTGTTCCCTGTGATGATTCTACATGAAGTGTGTGTGATGTTGAATTCAGGATGAAAGATAGTTATTTAACCACATCACACGTGTCATTTGAAATAATAATACACACAGTTACACTTTGACTGAATGTATGTTGTGTAGTATCCCGAAATACTCCTGTAGTGTTTCCTTCAAATCCTGGATTTTAAGTTTGCTGTTAACTATATATAAAGTAATTACACATCTTACACCAAGTAATTACACTTTGATTACTGTGTGTGTGTGAGTCTGTGTGTGTGTGAGAGTCTGTGTGTGTGTGTGCATGAAGCAGTGGTTGTGGTTGACAGGCCGGCCCTCCTGGGTCTCTGCAGTCCAGCTGGTCTCTTTTGTTCAGGCCACACAAACTGATTAGCATTCCCCGTCCAGCAGGCGCATCTGTCCCTGCAGACGCTGCCTTTGTCCCCCGGTTGAAACCCTAACTTTCTGCCGTCTTGTCCAACTGTCGACTTGCAGCAGCGTGCCGACCCGTTCTCCCCCCGCCACGCGCTGCCCCGGCCCTGGAGAGAGGGGGTGGATGGAAGCAGGGAGGCTGAGGAGACCGTCATCTTAGCACCCTTCATTCCAAGGCATATTGGTCATGGGCCTGTTTTTTTAAAGCTGTTATCTGCTCAGAAAATGAATCAGGAGATCGAATCCATCAGTGATTGAATAGTGTCACACACACCTCGTCTTTCTTAATATCATACATTTGAAATAACGGCAAAACACTTTATTCTGATTCTAATCGTCACAAAGCTCTGAGAAAAACTCTACGATGACAGAATGTTAAAGAACAAACTCTTCTTATGAAATTGATCTTCAGTGAAATCCTCCAGCAAAGCTTCACGTCTTCTTATCCAAACATGAATGGCCGTGTGTCATCTTGGTTCATCTGGTTAATGAGCCCCAATCCGGACCCCAATCTGAATAATCTGATGGTTCCATCTCCTGTGAGAACAACTGACTGAGAGTCATAATAACCAGTGGGACGACACAGTCAAGAGTCAACACGTTGATTCACTTTGTCTCACACGTGAAGTCCACGTCAGTGATGGAGTCAGATTCAAATCCATGCTGATCTAAGGAGTGGGAGGCAGAGTGGGCGCCACCATGACAAACGAAGCTCTTCCCTGTGATGTTGAAGAAGAAGCTGAAACCCAAAGAGCTTTGTGTCCTCCATCAGGAACCATGAGTGACGGGTGGAGTCTGTGGGCGGAGGTCACGTCTCCGTCACGAGAGGAGAGACATTCACAACAGAGGGTTTGTTTGAGACGAGCCGTCCTCCCTGGTGTCCAGATCCAGGCAGTGAGTCTCTGTCTGTCCTCTGCCTCTCGGGTTCAGGGACTGAGCCGAGCCGGTGCTGATGGAGGGGGGGGGGGGGGGGGGGGAGGAGCCTGCAGGGTTTCCCCCGGGACGCTGGTCAATGACGTGGTCGATGTCAGTCACTTCCCAGAGTCACAGTGTTTTCAATAATCATTTTCACAGTTTAGATGGTGAAACAGAGCAGTGGGAGAGTTTCACCCCCCCCCCCCCCCCCCCCCCCAGTAGAACAGGATGGGATGAGCTGGACTCTTCCTTTCACCAGCTCGGTTCAGGAAGTACAATCCCATTCATTTTAGATTTCAATTATCAGCCATCATCATTTACAATGGTTTATGAGATGTGTAGTAATATGTACATATATATATATATTGATAATTGTTATTATTGGATGTTTTCAGTGGTGAAAGCATGATGACATCAGGCCCAGTTTGCCGCTGCTGCCTCACAGCCTCACCCAGTGCTCTGCAGTCAATACGTAGATTGTGTGCCACTGTTGCTCCCAGCACAAAGACAGTGTGTTTGTGTGTGTGTGTGTATCGTAGTCATGTGCGAGGCTGTGCTGAAGCCTTTGTGTGTCTTTTGTGTGAATGCCACAGCAGCTGTTTTTACATTTTAAATTAAATATTCAAAGTGACGTGAGGAGAAACGACTCACTTTACATTTAATTATCAGATTGTGTGTATGTGAAGTCAAAGTTGTTCAACTTCTTATTGTTGTGTGTGTGTGTAGGTGACGTGTCCTGACAGTGCGCTGATGGAGACGCTCTGAGGGCGACCCCCCCCCCCCCCCCCCCCAGAACGCCGCACAGATGTTTTCACTCGGGCAGGAAAACATCCCCACCTCCCCCGCCTCCACCAAAGGACCCATCAAATATGGAGAGCTCCTACTGCTGGGGTAAGATCTCCACTCTGCACATTTAACAGCATCACTACCAGCATCAGGACCTGTAGACACAGTCCTCCACAGTACTCCACAGTACTCCAGTACTCCACAGTACTCCAGTACTCTCCTGAACCTGACTTCACACCTGCTGGTCTGGGTGTGAGATGCCCCCCCCCCCCCCCCCATGTTAGTAACCAGCAGTGTCACGTCCTCAGATGTAACGGCTCTCTAACCTGCGCTGACAAGAGCCGTCGGAAAAGTGGCTTCGCTCTGAGTCGCCGGAACAGAGCCAACGGTGTGAGAGCCAGCACCGTCCACACCTCCTGCTCCACCCAGGCCTCCAAGGTGAGAGCTCCTCCACCCGTCATCCATCTGTCATCCATCCATCATCCATCTGTCATCCACCCGTCATCCATCATACACCCATCACACACCCATCACACACCCAGCACCGTCCACACGTCCTGCTCCACCCAGGCCTCCAAGGTGAGAGCTCCTCCACCCATCATCCATCTGTCATACATCCATCATCCATCATACACCTATCATCCATCATACACCTATCATCCATCCATCATCCGTCTGTCATCCACCCGTCATCCATCATACACCCATCATACACCCAACGTTCACCCAGCACCGTCCACACGTCCTGCTCCACCCAGGCCTCCAAGGTGAGAGCTCCTCCACCCGTCATCCATCTGTCATCCACCTATCATACACCCATCGTCCATCCATCCATCATACACCTATCATCCATCCATCATCCGTCTGTCCTCCACCCGTCATCCATCTGTCATACATCTACCATCCATCTGTCATACATCCGTCATCCATCATACACCAATCATCCACCCAGCACCGTCCACACATCCTCCAAGGTGAGAGCTCCTCCGTCCGTCATCCATCTGTCATATATCCATCATCCATCTACCATACGTCTGTCATCCACCCATCATCCATCTGTCATCCATCCATCATCCATCAACCATCCACCCATCATGCATCCATCTGTCATCCACTCATCATCCATCTACCATACGTCTGTCATCCACCCATCATCCATCTGTCATCCATCCATCATCCATCAACCATCCATCTACCATCCATCCATCTGTCATCCACTCATCATCCATCTACCATACGTCTGTCATCCACCCATCTGTCATCCATCCATCATCCATCAACCATCCACCCATCATGCATCCATCATCCGTCTGTCATCCATCATCCATCTGTCATCAACCCTTCATCATCCATCATCCACCCATCAATCCTTCTGTTATCCATCTACAATCCATCCATCATACACCCATCATCCAACCATAATCCACCCATTATCCATCCATCCATCATCCATCCATCGTCCACCTCAGACATGTTGGCTGGAGTTCACCTCACATGTTTCTTTAATCTGTTGATGTCTCCTGTGTTTCAGGCCGTCAGCAACAAGGAGCAGCACAGTATCTCCTACACTCTGTCCCGGGCCCAGACGGTGGTGGTGGAGTACACCCAGGACAGCAACACAGACATGTTCCAGGTCTGTATCCTCCACACAGATCTCCACCTACAATAGGGTCAGGGTCAGGTTAACCCAGGAAGAAGAACTTCCTGAAAGAACAGCTGACATCTCAAACTGAGATTCATCCTCTTTACCGTATCTCTCTTTTGATTCACTCAATTAATCTTAACTTAGAAATTATTAAAAAGAACGTGTTTCACATATTTACTAAGTTGCAGCTCAACTGGGAATGTTTTCCATGTGGCTGCAGATTGTCGGAGACACAGATGAAGTGATTTCTGGGTTTTCATCATCGCTGAGAGATATTTTCTGTCCTAAAACAAACATGTCCTCTTTGCTGGATTCAGATAATACTCGTCTCAGAGTCTTGATTCCAATGTGAATTTATTAATTAATAAAGTTCTGGTTCCTGCTCAGTTGGACTTGTCCTGTCTCGTGTAACGTGGTTTCTCTGATCGCAGATCGGACGCTCTACGGAGAATCCCATCGACTTTGTGGTGACGGACATGGTGCCCGGCGCTCAGGCCCTCGCCCAGCCGGCGGCTCAGAGCACGATTTCCCGCTTTGCGTGCCGCATCATCTGCCAAAGGAACCCGCCGTACTCTGCACGGGTTTACGCTGCCGGCTTCGACTCCTCCAAGAACATCTTCCTCGGGGTAGGCCCATTTCCCCGGTGCTGCCGGTCGTTGCTTGTGTTCCATGTAATTACAAATAACTTGTTCTGTTCAAAATAAAAGCATTAAACACAAAAACATGTTTTCCCAGGAGAGGGCGGCCAAGTGGAGGATGCAGGACGGCCAGATGGACGGACTGACCACCAATGGCGTCCTGGTGATGCACCCGCGTCACGGCTTCAGCCAGGACTCCAGACCCGGCCTGTGGAGGGAGATCTCCGTCTGCGGCAACGCCCTCACGCTGCGGGAGACCAGGTCAGCTCAGCAGAGAGGGAAGACGGTGAGGAACACACTGAGCACCAACGGACACGAGCAAATCTAACAGGAGAAGTTCTGTATAATGTGTAATACAGAAAACTGATCAATTGAACCCTGTCACTTAGAGTCAGAGACCCACATTTCTCCTCCAGCTGTGGAGACGTTCAGGTAGAATCTTTCTCACCATTAACCCACAACTGATAAGATCTGAACCTCTGGTCTGGACCGACCTCATTTCAGTTTTTACAGTAACTTGTATTCGTGTGGACGAGGCCTAGAGGTTGTAACGTTTCCTCCATCTCGTCTCCAGGTTTCCTCCGAGTCCAACGAGTTGGTGGACGGTTCGCTCATCGACCTGTGCGGCGCCACCTTGCTGTGGCGGACGGCTGAGGGCCTGGCCCACACCCCCACCGTCAACCACCTGGAGGCGCTGCGGCAGGAGCTGAACGCCGGGCGGCCTCAGTGTCCTGTGGGCTTCAACACGCTCGCCTTCCCCAGCCTGCGCCGCAAGGACGTCCTGGACGAGAAGCAGCCCTGGGCCTACCTGCGCTGCGGCCATGTGCACGGCTACCACGGCTGGGGGGGGCGCCGCCACCCCGAGGTGGAGGCGGCATGTCAGGAGAGGGAGTGCCCCATGTGCCGGGCGCGGGGCCCCTATGTGCCGCTGTGGCTGGGCTGCGAGGCGGGGTTCTATCTGGATGCAGAACCCCCCACTCACGCCTTCGTCCCCTGCGGACACGTCTGCTCCCAGAGCACCGCGGAGTACTGGAGTCAGATCCGCCTGCCGCACGGGACGCACGCCTTCCAGGCCGCCTGCCCGTTCTGCATCCGGCCGCTGGGCGGAGACCTGGGCTGCGTCAGACTCATCTTCCAGAGTCCACTGGACTAGAGACCAATCAGACGCCTGCACAGGACAACGAGCTCTGACTCTGGGAACCTTTCATAATTTAATCCTGAAAATGAAATGAATTTAACTTAATTTTACAAATATATGTAATTTCATGATTTCTGCTCTTTCTTTATTTATATATATGATTCTGACAGTTTTGACGTCAACTGTGATCATGTTTGATTTATTTATTCTTTTATCTCTTCAGTCTTTTGTAAATGAATTTAACAGCGTTTCCACTAAAACTTATTTCTGTGTCTATTCATGAATGTTTTGATATTTGATCTGTTTCTCTGGAACTAAATAAAACACGTCTCCACTTCCTCTGGTTTTACAAACATGAAACTAAAATGTCTCTGATACAAACACGGCCATCTTGTGGTGATGACATCATGTAGAGAGAAGAAGAATCTCTTTCCCAACCACTGTTCCTCGCTCAAGGAAAGATGAGAAGCTGTAAGGAGCTAGGAAACGAGTTAGGAAAGAAGAACCACTTTGCAGAGACTTTATTTAAACACTAGTCTGAACATCAAACACTTAATTAAATCAACTCGCAATGAAACAGGGTTATGGATATTCATGATCAGACTTCAAAACCACTTGTCAGATCTGAACTAGATTTTTAAAAAAGAGTTAGAGATTTAAGAACATTTATCTTATTGATCAAAATACAAAAATGAGCATTTCACAGTTTTATAGATCACATCAGAACAAGACCTGCTTCACTCCTAGATTAGTCAAATCCAGACCAGATTGTAAATAAAGAAACAAATACATGAAGAAATACATAAATATCCCTGTCTCTTATCAGACTGTATATGTATTTTCGTTTATTTGTGCATGGACTTATTTGTATTTCTTGAAGTATTTCTTGAAGTATTAATCATTTCTTTCTGTTTATTTTTTATTGGGAACAAATTACAAAGTTGTGTTACCGGATGTGATGTGCCACCTGTGAGCGACAGGTGGCCCCGCCCCCCTGGTCTGCTGCGGTGCATGCTGGGTAGCTTACCGGCGCTGTACGGTGCCTTCGTCCAGCTCGAGCTCCTCCGGTGTGTCAGTGATGATGAAGAGGTGATGAAGAGGAGAAACACCGGCGGCTGCTCCTCACTCCTCAGGTACAGAGTTCGAGTCCCGCGGGCACTGCGCCGCTGCTCCTCCGGTCCGTCCGCTAACAAGCTAACGAGCTAACAAGCTAACATGCTAACATGCTAGCGGAAGCCAGCCTACGTGTAACCCCTGACAACATTAGCTTTAGCATTAGCTGTGGTCAAAGGCCGCGGTTCTTCTGCGCTTCAGCCGCTGCGTCACCGACACGTCACACAAGATACACGTCTGTACGGTTCTTCTTGTGATGACGTCACTGTCAGCGCCGCGGGTTCGATGCCGAACAGGCAGCAAGTTCTCCGGAGCTAAGCTAAGCTAGCTCGCTAGCTGGCTAGCTAGCTGCTGTCACTGGAGCCCCAGCTGAGATGAGAAACATGAAGATAAACAAACACTCAGAACATTTATATTTAATATCCTCATGTCAGAAGCTGCTCTGGATAAATACTGTTCCGAGATGAGCTCTAATCCTGGTTCCTGACCCGAACCCAGAGGTCCACTCAGGTCCAGGTCGGTTCTGTCCGGTCACAGATGTGATCACAGCTGTTTGTATCATAATAATAATAATGATCATATATAATATCACGTCTCTAGGTTCCCTCGTTTCCCTCAGCAGGTTTGAAAAGGTGGTGATAATTATTCATAATACATTTTATTTCATGGAACCTTTCTCGACACCCAAGTACAAATATATCATAACTACACACATGATTAATTAATATCCAACCAAGAGTTTAATATGGATCAGGAGACCAACACCACCAGTACAACCTATAGAAGAACAGCAGGTAGGATCTGTTGTTGTGTCTGTGATGGTCGATGTTCAGCATCAAGTCCTCCAGAGCGTCACGTGTCCAAAGTATAAATCACTCAGTAAAGTCTATTTCTACCTCTGAGGTTGAGAAGCTTCAGTGGGTGTTAGAAACAAGCAGCCGGCCCGGACCTGAGAGCTGGATGGATTTCAGATAGTTATCATGGTTTTTGAGAGGATTCAGGTTTTTTTGTGAGAAAGCAGAAGTGGCTTTTTGAAAAGCAGTGGTGACAGAAGCTGCAGACGTTTCCTCTGGTCCTCTCATCGCTGGGATGAGGTCTACAGCAGAGACGAGGGTCCCACTCCTCCACAGTGTGAGCAGGCAGAGGAGAGTCGACTGTCAGAACATCACAACTCACTGAACACCTCAACCATCTGACATCCAGTCATTCTGCTCAGGGGCTGCAGAAGAAGTTCCAGAATGTGCTCAGAGCAACTGACTCAAACATTTGTTCTCACATACAGAACCTCCAGAACATGTGAGGAACATGTGAGGAACATGTGAGGAACATGTCAGCTTCACCAGGGGACATTATGGCGTCTAGCTCTAACAGTTTATATCAATGAGCTTTATCATTTTCTTTCTGATTCTAATATTAGCTATGTGTGTGTGCCTGTCCAGCTAGCCTCCTAGGAGGCGTGTCCCAATGTCATGGCCTCCAGCCACGGCTCCTCCTCAGTGCCTCGTCCCGGTGGGAGAGGCCGAGATGGAATGTACCACAAGGAGAGGGATCGCTCGCCGTCCTGCCGGCGGCCTCTCCGCTTGCTGCCGGACGTCTGCCCCAAGGAACCCACCGGTGGGAAACACTGACATATTCTGAACTGTGACAGTTTGTGCTCTTGATTTCTATGCTTTTTGAATTTCCTGCGTTAGTCAGCCTCTCATGAAACGTCTGACTCTGTCTCCTCACGGTCCTGCAGGTGAGGGGCGGGGCCTGTGCGATGGCCCCTCTGTGGTGGCGGAGCACGACCGGTGGACGGTGTACAGCTCGAAGGTGAACCTCCCCGCCGCGCTGAACGACCCCCGGCTGGCCAAGCGGGAGTCGGACTTCTTCACCAAGTCGTGGGGCCTTGACTTTGCAGAAACGGAGGTGATGCCCTCCTTCTACCTCCCCAACATCACCAGGGAACACTTCGGAGCGTACCTGCAGGAGACGGCTCAGGTAACGCCCCCCCCCCTGCAGGCCACACCTATGTAGCCTTACTGCAAACAATAGAGATGATGTGACTTGCTTGATACCTGTCACCTGACCGGGGCTCACAGCGGGTGTGTCAGGAATCCTGTCTGAGCAGTTTCAGCTCAACGCAGTCGACACCAGTGTGTTGGCAGAAGATCACGTGATGGCTGCAGTGGAATTGATTTGTGACTTCCTGCCTCTGTCAGCTGCGCCCGGCTGTTCCACCTGACGCCTGAATAATGCAGAGGATTCGTTGCTGGTGTGATCGAGTTTGTGCAGAAAACCTCCCGCTGCGATGTGCACGAGTGAAAAGCAAACTGTGGGTGAAGTCTGGACCTCATTCTCCGGACCTCACCCACAGGTCACGTCTGAAAACAGCTTATGTCATCTGGAACATCGTCTTTCTGTTCCTGTCAGATTATTAGAAGGGTCCAACCATTATTTCCTCAATGGAGAGTCTGGGAGACACGGTGCTTCCTGATTCCTATGTGCTGATTTATTTTCCTGTGACTGAGCCGCTCTCAGGCTTCTTCACTCACTTCCCCACTTGAGGCGAAGCTCAGAGAAAGGCAGATTGGTTTTCTGCTGCTCCTCACGCGGCTGCTACACTGATACAAATCATACTTTCATTCTCTTCAAACCTTCTTTTGATGTTATTTGTTTTTCCATAATTTATTTTTAAGAGGGAAAAAATCCACGAGCGCTGCAGGACGATCTGTCCCAACAAAGACGACGTGGACGCCGCCTCCAGCATCACCACCAACCATGGTATGAATTATTAACCTGCTGCTCCCACCCCCCATCCTCCTCAGTCCATGAAAACATAGTCTCATAAACACTGATTGATTGTTGACAGATATCGATTAAGAAATCAATGATCGCTGAAGCTTCTCTTAGAATCTGATATTTCATATGTTTTTATTCATAGACTAAGAAAAACCCCAAATACCAACGGGAGCTCTTAATAACCAGATGTCTTTATGAGCTCGAACACGACTCAGATATATAAACTGAACTTCATCTGACTGATCCAGAGTTTCCTTTATCTTGTTCCCTCCAGAAAAGTCCAGAGCGGAGCTGGAACAAGTCCCGAAGGTAACAGAGCGACTGGGTTCTCTTTCTACTGGACGAGTGTGGAAGTGTCTCGTTCGGTTCTTCCACGGCTGATTGTGTCACATGGTTTTAATGGTTATGATATGACTCTGAATTAGAATTTTCTGTGTTTTAGGTCTGTGAGTAAAGAAAATATGTGTTTGGGTTCATTTATAAGTTAAGAATTCAGGTAAATATGGATTGTACAATATAACAGCGATAGAATACGATAGGTTTCCTATGAGCCTCGCTTTATTCCATCTCCAGATGTGAAATCGTCTGGATAATGAAGACTTGATTCAATTGAAACCCAAACAGAGACGGGACTTTTATTTTCCTTGAGAGTTATCGGTTGGAAGTTTTTCCCAACGAGTGTAAACGTCTGACGGTGAAACATCAGGAGTGAATGAGAGTGGAAACGTCAAATGCATAATTTCCTGGGTACAGCTGTTTATTCCCGGTCGTCTCATGATGTCCTGTTTGTCTGTATTTTTAATTTCCAGATCTTCATGAAGCCGGATTTCGCTCTGGAGGACCCGGCCGTCTTCGGCGCCGTCCTGCCCTGGTCCCACTTCACCAGTGCCGGAGGGAAGAGCAGCAGAGACGTGGCCTCCTCCAAACTGCTGCAGGAGAAGGTGATTCACACGTCAGCAGGTTTCATCAGAACACTTTCAGTAGCAGAACCCAAACCTGCTGAAGTGGCTCTGCCAGCATCAGACTGACAGGAGAGAGCAGGTGGTTGTTTGTTTGTGAAAACAAAAACTCCACAATAAATCTCATTTACTTAAAGACACACTCATTTATAAACAATGTTTGAACATAAGAAAAAACTACATTTCATAAATAAAAAGAAAAGACTATTAACATGAAAGAACAGATCAGTGGCATGTAGGACAATCATGAGATTTCAGTTATCGGATATAACTCCAAGACTGTAAGAGGCTGCACACACAATGTATTGCCCTAACCCTAACCACACAGATCAATGAACAGCACAGATCAGTTTAGATCAGGTGATCGGTGTCTTGTGAAAACTCTTCTTTGTGTTGAGGGACTGTGTTGTTGTGTGTCTCTGCTGCAGCTGAGTCACTACCTGGACGTGGTGGAGGTGAGCATCGCCCGACAGATCTCCCTGCGCTCCGACGCCTTCTTCCACGCCATGTCCTCGCAGCACGAGCTGCAGGACCAGCTGCAGGAGACCCAGCGGGCCGTGGCCATCCTGCGGGGTCGAACCGCCGCCATGGATCGCATCATGTGCCAGGGGCCCCTGGAGGCCCTCCGCACCGCTTTGACCCGCAACAACTGCGTGAAGCTGCACAACAAGATGAAGCTGATGGCGGCGGTGCATCAGACGCAGCCCACGGTGCAGCTGCTGCTCTCCACCTCCGAGTTTGTAGGAGCACTGGAGCTCATCGCCACCACCAAGGAGGTGCTTCAGCAGGAGCTGCAGGGAATCCACAGCTTCAGGTGAGGAGACAGAGACTATACTGTGTGTGTGTGTGTGTGTGTGTGTGTGTGTGTGTGTGTGTGTGTGTGTGTGTGTGTGTGTGTGTGTGTGTGTGTGTGTGTGTGTGTGTGTGTGTGTGTGTGTGTGTGTGTGTGTGTGTGTGTTGTCTGAACGAGGGAATTTAGATGTTTAGAAACCAGTCTTTGGTTTCAGTCACCACGTCAGTTTAGTAAATAATTGATGGAAACAATGTGAGGCTTCATAACCACAGATAAAAGTTTAACGATTTGAGTGTTTGTGTGTCTCAGACATCTTGGCTCCCAGCTGTGTGAGCTGGAGAAGCTGATTGATAAGATGATGGTGGAGGACTTCAGCATGTACGCACGCAGCGACCTGAGCCGCAGCCTGAGGGACGAGCAGCAGGTCCTGGAGAAGGTCTGAAAGAACTCCTCAGTCTCAAGTCATGATTTTACTTTACAGCCCGACGGTTTCCTGCATCATTAACTTGTGTGTTTGTCACATTATGTGTCTCACAAATATACAAAACTGACAGCTAGTACCGTCCAATGGGTGCATGATGCAGGTGTAGGTGGGCGTGTCCTCAAGCTCTAAGTCAGGCTCCACCACCCTCCCCCGCTCCTCCAAATAGGTTTATATCTGGTTTTAAAAAAACAAAATGGCCTTCAACTGAGGCTTCATAGAAAAACACTATCATTATCAGTTCTGTGCTTCGAAGTTAAAGGTCGAAGATGTTGAGCTCAGCTGTTCATGCATTTAATTTGTGATGTGCTCATCACAGGTTCAAAAACCAAACGCTGACTCTCAGAAGGTGGGACACACACAAACACTAACACACACACACACATACACACGTACACACACACACACACACACATACACACACACACGTACACATACACATACACACACCACTGACGCAAAAATAATTGAATCGCATGAAACTCCTGAAATGATCCCTGGTGCTGAATCAGTCTAACTCATCAGTGATCGATCAGATATTGTTTGGAAATAACTGTTGAGTGTTTGTTTTCATGTGCCTACAGTGCCAGACGGGTGGGGTTAACTGTTAATGAGTCTCTCAGGTGGCCAGAGAGACTCATTAAAGCTAATTCTGCTTTTATACAACAAATCATCTAAAAGCTATAACAGCAATTCATCAATATTTATTAATAAATCCTGTGGCTTCTGGAATCAATCGCTCCTGATCGGGTTTCTGTTTCTATTCTGCTGCTGTTTCTTCCTCCTTTTTACTGAGGCATAAATGAGCCTTTCAGTGTTAATTGTCTTTATTAAATTGAATTATGTTGCTGGATGAATGTCTGACAGAAATTCAAATGAAAGTGAAATTCCGACCTGTCCTCTATTGGTCTCTGCTTCCTGCTCACTCCTGTGTGTTTTGCTGCTTCAGGACCGTCTGGGCTCGCTGGTGTTCGGTCTCCTGAGACAGAGGAAGCTGGACTTTCTGGACATCTACAGCGACGAGATGATCTTAGCAGCGAAGTCCATCGTCGCTCAGGTGAAGACGTTTGTCTGTGACGCTCACATGGAAACAGCTCATTGAACCAATCTTCATATTGTCGTCCTGCTTGTGTTTTTAAGTGTGTGGCAGAAAGTATTTTCAACATCGAGGAAATCGACACTGAAGTCGTCACTAAGTGAGTAGAAACACGAGGACGTGTGTAAGTGCACGTTCACATTGTGACTGGAAATGTGTTTATCTCTGAAGCTGCATGTTTGAAAAAGAGATGGTGAAAGATATGAGTCTGGAGGTTTCACCTGGATTCACTAATTTAAAGTGTTTTTTAACATTTAGTCCAATTTCAATTATAACTAAGGGTGTAAATAAATACATCCATATTGTGAGGTCTTTAACGTGTGTGTGTGTGTGTGTGTGTGTGTGTGTGTGTGTGTGTGTGTGTGTGTGTGTGTGTGTGTGTGTGTGTGTGTGTGTGTGTGTGTGTGTGTGTGTGTGTGTGTGTGTGTGTGTGTGTGTGTGTGTGTGTGTGTGTGTGTGTGTGTGTGTGTAGGCTAGCGGAGCAGATGCGTCTGATGACCTTCCCTCAGTGGTTCGAGCTGCTGAAAAGCGTCTTTGACAGTTTCCTTCTGTTCCTGCAGAGGATCCAGGTGAGTCGGGGCTCACACCTGAAGTTTGTGCACGGAGACGGTGAAATAAATAATAATCAAACATCCGTCTGTCAGGCGACTCTGAGCGTGATGAGGAACGTGGTTCAGGAGGTCCTGGACTCAAACCACAAGAGCCGGCTCCTGGAGGAGGCGAGTTCCGGTGCCTCGGCTCAGGAGCCCCCCCACGGCCTGTCGCTCCTGCAGGGGGGGGCGGAGCTGGCCTACCTCACCCACGAGGGCCTGTTCATCAGCGACGCCCTGAACGAGGCCCAGCAGCAGCAGGCGGCAGCACCCCAGGACCAGAGCTCCGGGCCGGGCTCCAGGACCCAGCCGGGCCGGGCGGAGGCCACAGAGAGCTCCGCCTGCCGGGAGCAAAGCCTCATGTACGCTGCTTCTCAGATCTTATTCAGTCGAGCAGTTACAGATCTTCAAACTGCTTCTCATGTCCCTCAACACACACCATTTTGATTTCACGAGAGGAAGTAGGTGAAGCAGTTTTCATCCCTGTGTTTCCATCAGGTCTGGTGAGAACGTGATGCCCACTGAGCTGGAGATGAACCGTGTGATCAACAACATCCAGGAGCTTCTCCACACGGCGTCCGACATCAGCCACGACCGCTGCGTCAAGCTCCTCACGGCCCGAGCCAAGGTACCACGCTGACCGGAGCTCCACCTTCTGAGTTTTCAGTTCCATCCACTGAATCTGTGAAAAGCAGCGTTTGTCTCTGTCTCCGTCAGGACGGCTCCCTGGAGCGGCTGAGCTCGGCGGAGTTTGTGTGTCTCTCTCAGGCGGTGGAGGGGTTCGTCCGGGACACGGAGGAGCTGTGCGGCAGGCGCAGTGTGTCCCTGAGGGGGGCGCTACAGAGCCAGGCCAACCGCTTCGTCCACCGCTTCCACGAAGAGCGCAAGACCAAGCTGAGGTGAGCGGAGGTCTAGAGCAGCAGCCTCAGGTCAGAGTGTCAGTGCAGCTCTGCTGCAACAGACCAAAGGAAAACACATTTAAATGATTATGATTCGTTCCTGAAGACCATGTGGTGAGATCTTTGTTGTTGTTTGTCTCCTGCAGCCTCCTCCTGGACAACGAGCGCTGGAAGCAGGCCGAGGTTCCCGCCGAGTTTCAAGATCTCGTCAACTCCATCGCCGACGGCAGAATATCACTACCAGACCGCAAAACCCCAGGTATCCACAGACACACACACAGACACACACAGTTATTAACCTTTTTAACAACACAACACGGCCTCTGTGATGTTTTTAGAGACTCGAGCTGTGACATGTTTCTTCCTTCAGGTCTGAACGACAGGAAACCCACTGACTTCCTGCTCGTCAATGGGCAGAAGTACGCTGTTGTTGGGTAGGTGGTCACACTATGGAGTTTGAGTCAGAATCAAATATGTAACGTGAGATATGGACGAGCTGTTTGTGAGTCGTCGTCTGAAAGTCGTCTTGTGTTTGTTCAGGACGGTTCTGCTGCTGATCCGGATCTTTCTGGAATACTGTCAGTGTGTGACTGACATCCCGTCCATCACCACAGACATGCTGACGCGTCTGTCCGACCTCCTCAAGGTCTCCGCCACACTCACGTCTGCTTTTAGTCAGATTAAATTTAACTTATTAAAATGATCAAAATAGAAAAATAGATATTTTAATGTAAACCCAGAAATAAGAAAGTTGTATCAAAAAAGTGCGAAAGATACATTTGATAAATTCTGGAACCCCTTGTTGTTCATTATAGACTTTATTAGATATGAGGAGTCAGATGTCTGAGTTCTGCTGACGTACCACTAACACGTACATCACCAAAATGTCTTTAGTTTACTCTTATGTGTTTTTCGTTTTGTTTCTAGTTTATTTTGTTTCACTTTTATTTTTTTATTTTTGTTTATTGTTTTATTTTGTATTTTCCCTTTGCCTAGAGACAGGTAGGGTTGGGTGGGTGTTGGGAGGAGGGCTGGGGGGGGGGGGGGGGGGTACTGTTAATTGTAAAAATTTGAGCATTGTACAGTTTCTCTTTTATAACCTCATTTTGTATCGTCGATGCTCAATAAACGTACAATACATTTTTCTTATTAAAGTGCGAAAGATAAAATAAAGTAAAATGATAAACCAGTAGAACAATTTAGATTTGTAATAAAAAATTTAATTAGATTTTCTCTCTTCATCTTAAAAACACTTGTTTACTCATCAACACAAAAGAAACTGATGTGTTTAGTTATTTAGGGATTTAAAAAAGTGAATAAATATAAACCAGTGTCGCCAGCGGCTCGAACTTTAACATATTCAGTGAATCAGCAATAAACTGAGTGTCAGGCTTTGAGATGACGTCATCATCCTCGTCCAGGACAGAGGACGAGGACGTCTCTGAAGGACTCGTCTCCTCGTCCTGTTGTAACCCCCCCCCCCCTCCTCCTCTCTGTGTCCCTCAGCACTTTAACTCTCGGAGCTGTCAGCTGGTCCTCGGAGCCGGAGCCCTGCAGGTCGTCGGCCTCAAGACCATCACCACCAAAAACCTCGGTGCGTAACCTTACTGCTCACAGCCAGTTCAGCCTGATGACCTCTGCTGTATGATGCTCACTGTGTGTGTCTGTGTGTGTGTCCGTGTGTGCGTGCAGCCTTAGCTTCCCGCTGCCTGCAGCTGGTGGTTCTCTACATTCCCATCATCAGAACTCACTTCCAGACCAAACTGCAGCCCAAACAGTTCAGCGTCCTCAGACACTTCGACCACATCACAAAGGTAACGCACTGAAACACAACGTCACACACAGGCTGCTTCTAATCCAGGATAACAATTCTCCATTTCTTAATTTTCAGGACTACAACGATCACATCTCAGAGATCTCAGCCAAGCTGGTGGCCATCATGGACAGTCTGTTTGAGAAGGTTTTATCCAAGGTCAGAGACTCACACTGAACTTTGACCTGTTGTGTTAACGAGTGTGTCTCCACAGCCGAGACGTGTGTACTTCTGTTTGTCATGTTCTGGTGAAAACAATATCTCACACCTCGAGGGAACTGGTTCAAACTTTCAGTTGGACTCAAAGAGGAACTGATCCTAATGTTAGAGGTCGAAGGTCACTGTGACCTCATTAATGATGTCAACTCATACACTGAGTCTTTGAGACCTCAGTGGGGGGGTGATGATGATGATGATGATGATGATGATGATGATGGTGGATGATGATGTGATGATGATGATGTGATGATGATGATGATGGTGGATGATGATGGTGATGTGATGATGATGATGGTGGTGATGATAATAGTGATGATAGTGATGATGGTGATAGTGATGATGGTGATGTTGATGATGATGATGGTGGATGATGATGTGATGATGATGATGGTGGTGATGATAATAGTGATGATAGTGATGATGGTGATGGTGATGTGATGTGATGATGGTGATGATGATGGTGATGGTGATGATGATGGTGATGTGATGATGATGATGTGATGATGATGATGTGATGATGATGATGATGGTGATGTGATGATGATGATGATGGTGATGATGGTGGTGATGATAATAGTGATGATAGTGATGATGGTGATGGTGATGTGATGTGATGATGGTGATGATGATGGTGATGGTGATGGTGATGATGATGGTGATGATGGTTGATGATGATAGTGATGATGGTGATGTGATGTGATGATGGTGATGATGATGATGATGGTGATGGTGATGATGATGGTGATGATGGTTGATGATGATAGTGATGGTGATGGTGATGGTGATGATGATGGTGGTGATGGTTGATGATGATAGTGATGATGGTGATGTGATGTGATGATGGTGATGATGATGATGATGGTGATGGTGATGTGATGTGATGATGGTGATGATGATGGTGATGGTGATGGTGATGTGATGTGATGATGGTGATGATGATGATGATGGTGATGGTGATGATGATGGTGATGATGGTTGATGATGATAGTGATGATGATGATGATGGTTGATGATGATAGTGATGATGATGATGATGATGATGATGATGATGATGATGTTTCCTCAGTATGAAGTCAAGGCCCCGATGCCCTCAGCCTGTTTCAGAAACGTCTGTAAACAGATGGCGAAGATGCACGAAGCCATTAATGAACTTCTCCCTGAAGAACAGAGTCAGGTGAGTCCAGCTGGAGTCAAAGAGGAGAGGTGTGGGGGGGGGGGGGGGGGGATGTTCTGGTTTTATTGTGAAAGTTGTTGTTTGTTTCCTGTACAGATGTTGTTCCTGAGGATTAATGCCAGTATTAAAATGCACCTGAAGAAACAACTGTCTCGACTCGGGGTCATTAATGATGGAGGACCACAGCACGGGTGACTGTCCCACACACACACAGACACACACACACACACACACACACAGACAACACGAGAACACTTTCCCCCCCATGATCAATGTCTCATCAGCCTGAGTCTGTTGCTCCTGAACCTTCTCATGTTCTAAAGATGTGACCTGTTGCAGGTTGGTGGTCGTGGACGTGGCCTTCTACACGGAGAACGTCCAGGCGCTGAAGAGCCTCGAGCGGCTCGACCTGAACATGGCCGAGATCTGGGAGCAGAAGAGGTGATGGAGGATGGAGACGTCCAGGATCCAACCCACTACCCCCCCGACTCAGTGACGGAGGGCCAACCCCCCGGGGTTCCACAGGGGCCGGTTGAGGGTGGAGAAGGAGCAGGGACCAAAAACACAAAACTGGAGAAGGAGCCTCCTGGACAGCTCCATCCGCAAGAAGCTAAATCCTCCATCACACGGAGGAGGAGGAGGAGCCGCTGCTGCCTCATCGCACTGAGCAACTCAACTGAACACTAGTAAATTATGAGACGTTTCAGGAGCGCCGGGTGAAATGGAGTAATTTATTCTTTGAAAACATTCACTACTGTGGCAGAGCTTCTCTCCAGCGAGCTGAAGAGAAGATTTCATCGTGTTCTGGGTTTGAGGGAACGGAATAATCTCAAAGAGTTCACGAGGTTCTCCAGACGTTCTCCAGACGTTCTCCAGACGTTCTCAGTCGCTGTGGTGAAAACCTGCGGATGTAAAAGATTCTTTCATTTTTATACTTGAGACAAATTATCTGGACTTTGTTTCTTTGAGGTCTGAAGGAAGCTGAACAGAGTTTAATGAAAAGGTGAAATTAAAGAATTAAATTCAGATAAACGAGGTTCAAACTGTGAAAGAATCTAAACCCTCAGCTACTTCCTGTCGTTACCAAAGTAAAATGGATTTGGGAATGTAACTCTTTAATTTCATTTTTTCCTCTTTAAACAAATCTTACGTGTTGATTCAGAGACGGTGAAGTTAATTTTTTTTGTTATAAATGTAGAAGAACATGAAGCATGAATCTCTGCTGTCGACTCAAACTACTGTTGATCTCCCTCCTGCTGTTATTGAACCTTCATGAGCTTTTTGTTTCCTCTCAAATGACAGAACAGAAAATCTGCTTTTATTGTCTAAACGGAATTCCCCCCCCCCCCCCCCCCCCCCCCGAGCTTCTCGTGGTGGACGCCGCTCAGGTCACCGGATCACAAACTACATTTAGAGATGGAGACGCTCTGTTCTTTCACATCTGATCAAACGATCATCGTAGACGTCAGAATTGATTTCAAGTTGTCAAATGATAGTTGTTTTGATTTTACTTCCCTCAGTGGCGCCCTCTGTGGTTAAACACAGGAACGCCGATGTATCGTTAACAAACAGAAACGGATCTGATTTCCTGTTCCTGAGTGAAGTTTGACCTCAAACCAGAAGTCTGTTGAACTCATCACCTCGACCGGACGTTTCACACACCAGCTTCACTTCAATGATCTGTTTGTGATGTGGGAAGTTAAACGTGAAGAGATGTGGTCGCTGCTCAGACTCAACCTGAGAAACAAAAAGCATCAAATGTTCAGAAGTGCCTCCTGTCTGAGCTCCTCACTACAGTGTGCCTACCATACCACTGTGTGTGTCTGTGTGTGTCTGTGTGTGTGAGAGAGAGTGTGTGTGTGGCAGCACGTCTGAGAACCTAAAATGTCTTGAATAAAACAGGATCATGGAGACACTTTGTCAGTTTGTTTCTGCTGCAGATTCTCGGTGTCAAACAATCGTTTAATTCATCGTAAATAAAGACGGAAGAGAAACGTAAACATCGTGATCGTGAAGTGGAGCCTTGGTGTCGAGGTCCCGCCCATACATGCTCCCAGCCAATCATGAGGCGGTCTCAGCTGTCAATCAAATCACTGATTCAAACTGAACTGATCAGAAACACTTGAACAAACCAGTGGGAGAAGAACAACCTGAACTGGTCCGTGTCCCATCTGCTAACCTGGAGGAGGCAGGGTTAATGAGATGTACTGCAGCCAGCCACCAGGAGGCGATCCAGATCATGTGGCTTCCCTCTCACGTCGTCCATCTTTATTTTCAGTTTAATATTCAATCCGTTTCCATAAGAATGAGTCTGTGTCCAATCAGAGCTCAGATCTCCACCGACACTTTGAATTCAACACACTCGGGAATATCTCTGAATATGTGTCTTCTAAGAAATCTGTGAAAGTTTAAACCTCACAGAGAAAGTGAAAAATAATTATTCGATCCACACTGAGATATAACGAGTTCGTCTCTGACCATTCAAACCAGTGAGTGTAATGGGAATCTGTCCAGTTGGGAATAATCCTGCTGATTAGCATATGAGAACACTCAGAGGTGAAGGTCCTTTGATCCCGTTGACTGACGGGCGGAGTAATGACTGTGATGATGTGTCGGTGCTGCGCAGCAGGAAGTAACTCTCCCGGCTTCCTGCTGCGACCTTTCCTCTGACCTCACCTCCTCCCTCCTGCTTCCTCCCTTCCTCCTCCTCCTCCTCGTGGAGAAGGAGAGTTGAACATGAGGAGCAGTGAAGCTTCGTTCTCCAGCTGCAGACCCGGTGAGACAGATCATTTCATGTTTTACCGTTTTCTCTACCGACTCACATGAAAGCAACAGACTGAAAGAGGTCAGTTGTTCTTCTCGTCAGTTAAACTCAGAACCGAACCCACCGGATCCTGAACCAGTTCCAGACTTCCTGTTCCTTCCTGTTTGAGTTGATCTTCTAGAACTGAGATAAAACTTTGACAGTTTGTTGTGACAGCTTCTCATTCGAAGTCGTAACTGAGTTTAACTTCTGTCCTCGTCCACGTTGAAAGCTCCTGAAGCTTTAAAACTCATGAGCTCAGTTTGTTAACAGAACATTGAATTATGAAGCAAACGATTGGTCCACGTCCCATCTGCCAACATGGAGGAGATGGAGTTGGTGACCTGTCCTGAAGCAAGTACCAAGAAGGTGATGGAGCCGTCAGGTCGTCCATCTTTATTCAGCGTGCAGGAAGTGACGCAGCAGGTTCAGTCCACACAGGAAGTCTTTACCATCCGGTTCAGATCTGGATCAACTGTTCACACTGAAAATAAGAGATGAAATGAAAAGGGTTTGAACCTGAGGAGGATTTAGTTTCTGTGGTTTGGTCTCAAGTTAGAGTTGAACAATGAGAGCTCTGTTCTGTGTGTGTACGTGTGTTATCAGTGTGTGTGTGTGTGTGTGTGTGTGTGTGTGAGTGTGTTTGTGTGCGGGTGTGTGTGTGTGTGTGTGTGTGGAGGCAGGTTGAGCTTCACGCTGCTCTTTCCTCAGTTTTCTGCAGATCAACATGACGGAAACACACAGAGTGACAGGAGCGACTAGGAGGGTGAGACACACACACACACACACACACACACACACGGACACACACACACTGTATCTCTCAGCTCCACTTGTTTGATTTTAGTTTCATGTTAAATCGGAAACTTTACTTTGACTTGTGTGACGTGTTGAACCTGTTTGTCAACAACAAGGTGGACGGAACAGGAAACTGCTACTTCCTGTCGGGACTAACAAAATTAAAGCTTCAGTATTTAACATATCTATAATTCAGTGTGATGGTTATTAGTCACCAAGTTTTTTAGTTTTTCTGTCAAAAATTCTTTTCTGAATTTAATCATTTCTTCCACATGTTTACTCAATTATTCTGTAGTTTATATTCTGTACCGAGCTACATCCGGACATTGTGTTTGGAAAGAACAGGAATGACTCTTTATAACTTTTATCTGTTTTAAAACTTTTTATGGGACTGTTCTGTTAAATCTTCAATAAGTAAATCACAGCCTCGTTCTACAGAGCGATGCTTTGAATCTGCTGCCTTTATTTTGAAGGGACATCTGAGCTCAGAGAGACAGCACGTGAGGGTCACACGGTCTGAACCATGTGACCGGTGACGTCACCATCTTGTTTTCACTGTAACACAAAAACTTTATTTTAATATTGTTTCACAAAAGGAGTTTTTTTTTAATGTATTTGTAATTTGTTTACTCTGAATGATAAATAACATCAAAGTTGTAGAAACTAATTGTGACTTTAATTAATTTAATAAAGTAAAAATGTATTAGTTTGGTGGAAACTGGATTAAAAACACAGAATTAAATGTTGATTGTTAGAATTTCCGGATCTTAATGTTTTCTTTCACAAACAGAAAATAATGAAATAACAAAATGTGAGAAAATAGCCACTCTTGATTGTGTTGTTTGTTCAGAGATGGGGGGTTCCACAGCGGAGTGTGGCTGAGGGGAGCAAAGCCAGCGTCCAATCAGCTGATCCCGAGGATCACAGACGTCTGGTAAGAAAAACACAGACCATTAAGAGTTAATATCTCCACCGACAAGTTCACCACATCCAGAAACCATGAGGAAATAAACCTGTTGGTTATTCACGGCGACATTTTTCATTTAATAAAATAAATACTGATGAACCAGAAGCCTGGATCCCAGTTGAACTGTGTGTGTGGGCAGGTGGTTCCCTTCAGAGGTCACATCTCTGGTGGGATGGAGCCGGGGAAGAAGCTGGTGGTGGTGGGCGTGGTCGACTCCCGCCCTGACAGGTAAACACACGACTTCATGAACTGCCTGAGAATAATCAGCTTTTTATTTCTCTTTTCAGTTTCACAGTGATGCAGTGAAAGTTTTCTGTGTTCACACGCTCACTGCAAACAGGAAGTGCTGCGTCAGCATCATTTTAATGACTTGATCAAGAGTTAAAAGAAAAGTGTCTGAAAGAAAATGACCAGCAGCTTCCTGTGTGTGATCTCAAAACAGTTCTAACTCATGATCCACATCATCCTGTGTCCTCGCCCCCCCTCAGGTTCTACGTGGCCCTGACATGTGGCCGCGGGACGTCCGGGGAGCCTCCGCCCGATGTGGCCCTGGAGCTCTGCGTTCGATTCCCAGACCGACAAGTGCTGCGGCGGGCGTGTGTGTCCGGGTCCTGGGGAGACGTGGACACATCGGTTCCCTTCTTCCCCTTCATCCGGGAGCAGCCGTTCAAGGTCCGAGCACCAGAACCGCACCACAGAACACAGTCAGTAAAGATGGACGACATGACGGCTCCACTAAAGTGAAGCCAAAGAGTCTCGCCGCCCCCTGGTGGCCGGCTGCAGCATAGGTCCTAAATGTTTGTCAAAGATGGTTTCTGTCATTTCATCGATGTTTCTGATCAGTTTGGTTTCATTTAGTTATTTAATGATATAAAAACATGATTGACAGCTGAGACTGACCCGAGCGGGTGAGTGGGCGGGACCTCGATACAGCTACTGCACGTATTCTGACTCTGAATGTCCGTCATCACCACAAGGGGGCAGTGTTGGAGTGGAGACGTGTCGTCCATCTTTGTGTACAGTTCTTCCTCACACAGTGGAATCAGATCCCTGATGTTTCTGGTCTCTGCTGCAGATGGAGATCCGGAGCGAGCGGAGCCGGTTCCGTGTCTTCGTGGACGGACAGAAGCTGTTTGACTTTCACCACCGACTCCCGGCGCTCGGCGAGGTCGACACGCTGTGGGTCAAAGGTCACGTCAGCGTCACCAAACTGGCGTGAGGGGGCGTCGCTGTCGAACACGATCGACCAGGACGCGTCATGTGATGGTTCACACGGAGCAGAGCTTCTGAAAGTGACTGAGTTTATTTACTTTATTACATTTACCTGAAGGTTTAGTTTCCTTTCAAACTGAGATTTAGACACAGAAAACAAAAGGACCTATGAAATATGATGATTTACTTTTGTTTAAATTACAAACTACAAAAATTTGTAAGTTTTATGTGATGATTAAATATTTTTCTTGTTAAGTATTTGAATCCGTTTAGATTTTGAGCTCCAGATTATCCACTGGACAAATTCTTTAATGTGATTAATGTATATTTATATATATATTTTAAAATAAAATTATACAAAAATCAACAGCTGCAGCCTGTCGTTACGTCAGAGTCGACGAGCAGCTGCTCATGTTCCTGTGGTGCAGCGGTTTGACCACAGGGGGGCAGCAGGTGAAAACACGAGCTCAGTGGTGGAGGTGAGCCGAGGAAACAAGATGCTGGAAGATTGTTTCTGAAACATCACTTCACTGCTTGAACAGGACCAACAGACAGTATCTGAGATAGAGTCGTCTGTTGTGCGTCTGTTGTGTGTGATTGTTGTTTGGTGTGAGTCGTTGTTGCTCAGACGCTGCAGCTTCACCGAGCTTCTTCAGTTTCATGGAGATGCTCCAATATTATCACCTGCTGCCTCCGCTCATCCATTATGCATCAGAGCCACAGTTCATTGACCAGCCTGTGTGTGTGTGTGTGTGTGTGTGTGTGTGTGTGTGTGTGTGTGTGTGTGTGTGTGTGTGTGTGTGTGTGTGTGTGTGTCCTGTATTTACTCCCTGTCATACTCCAGTACAGCTGGTTTCAGGTTCTCTGCTGTTTACAGTTCCAGAGTCATATTCAGTTGAATCAGATTTTAACAACATCATTAAATGTTCGATCCCATCGTCCGGCTCCGTTTCATAAAGTGTAAAACTCTGTAAACACAACAACGTGTCGGGGACGGAACCCGATCCCACTTCTAGTTACTACAGATGAGTCCGTGGATCTTCACGGTCACATGTCAGTTGTTGTTTCTCACAGGACTGTAAATAAAGATGGACCACACGTCTCCAGAAATGGAAGACAGAATATCTCGGATCCAGACGCTGCCCTCTGGTGGTGACGTTGTCTCGAGTCTGTGCAGTACGAGGGGGGTGGAGCTGCTGAGTCGACTCACGCGATCGACCAATCACAAGCCAGTTGCTGTAGATCCTCTCTCAGCTTTAGCCAACGTTAGCATTGGTTCTGTTTACTCTTGTTCTGTGTCGCTCTCCTGACTCTGGACTCGTTCTGTCTCCGGCTGCTGAGCGATGGAACCGTGTCACTCAGTTAATAATTGACGGACCTGCTGACCCCGCCCCCCCCCCCCCCCCCCCGTCCAGAGTTTAGTTCTCCTCAGTGTGTGTGTGTGACCTCTGACCTATCTGCTGCACTTGGTGTCACTGCTCATCAAAGATTCACCAGCCGTCAACAACCCCCCCCCCCCCCCCCCCCACGCTGTCCATCACATGACGTGGTGACGCTCTGAATAAATAACGAGGGTCGACATTTAACAAAGACGGTTTGTATTTAGTAGTTTATTCGGAGCAGGTGATCTGGGCCAAGGTTTAGCAACACATTAGCTACACGCTAAGTTAGCTCAAGTAGCTACAAGCTAAGTTAGCTCAAGTAGCTAAGTGAGAGCTGTTGTTAAGACCGAGGTTTATCATTAGCATTAAAAGCTGTTTACTATTAGATTTTAGAGCTAAGTTAGCTAAGCTAGCTCAGAGTTGATTATCACGCTAACTTCGTATCAGAAATAACATCCATCCATGCTAACAGTCAAAATGCATTTTATTTGTTTGTGTAGATTTTTTAATAAAATTATTCAAAATATATTTAAAATGTTAAAACAAACTTGTTCATTTTACAATTTATTCAATACTTTCAAACATTTACAAAAACGAACCTGTCGGTTATGAACTGTGACAAATTAAAAATCACGACTTACATCCTGGTTCACGTTCTGTTTCCACATCAGAGCTTTTTAGAATCAGTTTGACAAAGTTTATAAAAATATAAAAACCGTCACATCAGGAACTTTTTAATTCAAATAAAAAGAACAAACGAAGATTTAAAGTATCAGTGGGCAAAATAATAAAAACCCTCAGACACAGATCCACATGTCTGTGACACGTTTATCTAATAGGTTAAGATGTTAAGTTGTTAAATTGTTAAATTGTTAAATTGTAAAGTTGTTTTAATGTGGATCAAATTAAAGTTAGACTATTAACTTTGCAGTATTTGTACTTCTTGTACTTACTTTACAGTAAAGATGCTGAGTACTTCTCCAGGTGTTTTGATCCACTTTAAATGAGCTGGATTATCGTCTTGTCCACGTCAGTATTCACAGCGTCAGTAGAAACGCAGTCTGTCTGTTGTGGGAGGAGCTGAAGTGTCTGTGACTCAAACTGGTCCACCAGTGCAGAGTGGAAACCTCAAGCCTTCACCACCAGTCAGACTCTGAGGAGTTCTGGCTCTGCTCTGCAGGGAGGACACGTCTAGAAGGTTTTCCAGCGGATGGCCGACAGGACGGTGTGGATGAAGTAGAGCAAAGTCCCACGTAGGAGAAAACCTGAAGAGACACAAGAAGAAGAACGTTGGAGTGTTTGTTTCTTGTGAAGATCGAGAGACGCAAAACTAAGAAGAGACAAACAACACATTCAGAGAGACACAACATCTGCACTGGAAACATCTGTATTGATGCCATGAGCGGAACAATGACGGCTCAGCAGGTTCTTGTGGGAGTCGACCTCAGACCTTCAGGTTCTAGAGTCTCAGCCTGATCTTGGTTTCACTGGTTTCGATCATCACGTTAAACTGGACTCACCACAGCAGAGATGTCCAGCCGATAGTTCTGGAGGTTTGACTCCGCCTTCTTCTCCAGAGTCACTTTGGCCAAAGCCACCGAGGCGCTGAGGTAGAAGAAGGCGGCGACTCCGTGATACACAAAGTCCTGACAGAAGAAGAGAGAGAGAGAGAGAACAAGGGATGGAGTCATCACACAGAGTGCTCGGTTACTTTCCACCACTGGACGTGAGTTACTGATCTGATCCAGGATCAGTGTGTGGACTTGTCTTACTGCTGCGGCCCAGCTGCCTCTGTTGTGATGCCCCCCGCAGGCGAACACCAGCATCCAGGTGAAGGTCATGATGAAGCAGAAGACGGAGACGAACATGACCCAGCCCTGAGGGTTGGCCGGCACCACCAGCGTGCAGGCCACCAGGATCCACACCAGGCCGCCGAAGATCTGCAGACGAGGTGACACAAGGACATACAACAGATATTAATCAGACTTTCTGCAGCGAATGTTTTCATCTGTGAATCATCTGATTATTATTGTCTCGTCAGTCGTTTGGTTTCACATCTGGTTTAGTGAGAAGAACCAGTTTAGATCCTCATGTTTCAGGGATTCTGCTTCAGAAGAGAAGTCGATCATCAGCAGCAGATTCTTTCTCTGTTGATCCGACTCAACCCTGAATGAACCTGGTTCAGGGAAACCTGCAGGAAAGAGTCCGATCCGGTTCTTCAGTCTGGTTCTCTGACTCAACCTGAAGCTTCAGGAGTCACAACCGATGAACTTGGTTCTTCCTCTGAAGACAGAAACCTTTCCTCTCAGATCTGATCCGTCTGATCACTTCACTCATTTCCAGTCCTGGTGTCTCCATTATTTTGTCGTGTCTCCAGCTCTGGTGTTCCTGGCTCCATTCACCCTACACCTCTGATGATTGACAGTCTACATTATTCATGCAGCTCCACCCTCCTCCACCTGCTGCCACACACCTGTGTGTGTGTGTGTGTGTTTGTGTGTGTGTAGATTCCTCCTTCTTCACACATGCCTACGTTTCATGACGTTCATTTCATATCAGCTCTCGGCTTCATTCTGATCTCTTGCGTCGTTCGAGGAATTCCTTATTTCATGAAGGGGATTGTGCATTTTTAAAAATTTGTAATGAAATTGGTTTAAACAAACATAACAAACAATATAAAATCTTAAAGAGATGCCTATTGATGCTTTTAATCCAAACACAGAAAATCCATGTCATGGTTGAGATTATGACGTTCACAGTTTCGGATTATGAGTTAAGTGGAAATATTTTGACAGTAAAGATGAAGTTTGGATTGAGCAGATTTACATGAACTGTGAATCTACAGCAGCAGATGGTTCAGTCATAATTTAATAAGCAGCAGAAATCCTGCACATCTACCAGAACTGAAAATAACCACAGGTCCTTCATCTCTTTAATTTATCTGAAAAAGGTTTTGGTTGAACCAAGAAGAGAAACTCAGAGAATGAATCGTTCTTTGTAAAATAAAAACATACTCACTCCTTCTTGGTTTTAGAAAAGTATTTAAAATCCATTGTTGTTGTCTGGCTTGTTTTAATTCAATAAAAGTCAAACTAAAACTTAATAACTTGTCAACATGAAGATGTTTTGTTTAATAAGTTCAAACAGAAAAGACCGTCAGTCTGCACAGAACGAAACATCTCAGTTTCCCTTCAGTCGCTCATTGAGATTCATCTGCTCTTTGGTTTGTTTGATGCTGAATCGTTAAAAAAAGGATTCACCGAATTTACTCCGTGCGTAAAAGTGTCCGCACTGTGCGTAAAAGCTGCGTAAAAGCTGCGTAAGAGCGCGCACACAGATCTCCCGGGGACCAGCTGCTGCTTCTTACCAGCTCCGGCAGGTAGAGGATGTCGGGGATGGTGGTGCAGATCCCGATCCCGCGGGGCAGGTTCCCCATGGTGGTGGAGCTGGAGGCCATGATGCTGCTGCTGCTCGGACTGACGCGGGTCTCTCAGCTGCTGCGCGTCAAACCTGAAGGAACCGACTGGAAAAACCGGAATCCCCCATCGGCCGCGCGGAGGGAGGGAGACACGAGGCCGAACCCGCTCCGGATCTGCTGCAGCTTCAGTGATGGAGGATCAGGGAGGGACACTTATCAAGACCCGCGTGACTCATCCATCAACATGACGTCACCTCTGCTTCCATCAACATGACGACAGCTGGAAAGGGAACTGGGACTAGAACAAAGTCTGAACTCTTAGTTATATTGTTTCTGTTTTCTTGTAGATCTGAATCTTCTTCTTCTTCTTCTTACTCTTCATATTATTATCATCACAATCTCCTGAACATCACCGAGGAGCCGCCTGACGCCCGATCGGCATCGTCCACATCGTGACACACAAAAAGTTCACGTGTTGAATCTACGTGTGCAACTTCTGTTGTTGCAGTTGTGCAGCTCCTTCGGTTAAAGGTCGAGTTCAATGAGTTTAATTCTGAACCTTCTCAACTAGTTAGAGGTCAACCAGTGAAGATGTTCCTCCTCTGAACCTGTTTCTGGAGAAAGACCTTCTCTAACACGACTCTATCACAACATGACACATGAACCACTTCTCTCCTCGTGTGTCAAACGGTTTTACCTCAACATGTGACTCCTCTGTCAGAGCAGCCACGTTTATTATGATCATACAGAGTCCTGCACTGGGTTTAATTCAAATATTCCTTCCTATTGTTTCAGTGTATATTCATACATGTGAATCAGCGTGTGACCCTGCAGCCCTTCACACCTCACACAGTGTCAACAACAGAGCCATGGAAACAGCCAGCTTCTCGTTTGGTACCGAGCTGTCGGACAAACACCTCAGACAATCAGCGGCTGGATCTGGTTTCCTGCCGCGGTCACCGGATCCCTCGGCCGGGGAAACCTACTCCTGAGGAGGAGAGGAACCCAAACGGAGCCTCAGGTGGACCACAGCTGGGACACTTGAACTGTCAATGGTCAAACTGTTTATACTGTAAATATCTATCGTTCATATTGTACAATCCGTTTTCTAGTCAGTGAATTTATTCATAACCGCAGCTGCAGTCCTATAAAATACAATAACAATGAAAGAAGAGTTGATTATGAACACACAGTTATTTCACATCTCACATTCCTGATCAAACATCTGAAGGAGTGTTTGTGTTGGTTGACGTCACCCTGACGACAGGCGTGTGTTCAGATCATGGATGAGACGTGTGATAGAGACCGGGTCAGTTCAGAGTCACAGAGATCCAGAGATAATGAACTTTATTGTTAGAGCAGGTTTTATACAACAGAAGCAGCTGGAAAGAGACAAGTTAAAAATATACTAATGGAAATTAAAGCAACTAGAGCATCACTCAGAGGAGCTCAACAGTCGCTTAAATCATTGATATGTAAAAGGTTTTGTATTTATAGCTCTTTTCTAGTCTCGATGACTCAAAGCTCTTTACAGTTTTACATTCACACAGAGCATCTATTAGCAGCACTTTGTTTTTCTATGAGAGGCAATTCGAGGTTCAGCATCTTGCCCAAGGACACCTCGGCACGCAGATGGGGAAGACTGGGGATCGAACTGCCGACCTTCAGCTTCAGTCTTTTAAACACGATCACTGAATTAACGTTCTATCACACAATGTTTTAGAAAGTGAAAAATATATGTATACAGATGTTATGGTAAATGACACTGCAGGTTTATACAGATGTTACGGTAGCTGATCCTGCGGGTTTAGACAGATGTTACGGTACCTGATAGTGCGGGTCTAGACAGATGTTACGGTAGCTGATAGTGCGGGTCTAGACAGATGTTACGGTACCTGATAGTGCGGGTCTAGACAGATGTTACGGTAGCTGATAGTGCGGGTCTAGACAGATGTTACGGTAGCTGATAGTGCGGGTCTAGACAGATGTTACGGTAGCTGAGAGGCACAGGGGTGTTTGAACATGGCGGCGGTGAGTCCTCCTCCTCTTCGTCTTCTTCTTCTCCTTCTTCTTCTTCTTCTTCACTGTTTGTCCACATTGTCTGTTAGCATGTCAATTAGCTCCCGGCTAACCTATTTTAGCCGGGAGCTAACTCGGTGTTACACTGATCATTGAGCGTGTGGATACATGAGACCGGAAGTGACGCAATCTGTCAGATTAAAAGAAGAGTGAGTGGACAAAAACAATCCAGATGTTTGTGTTTATGTTGTTTAGACAAAAGAGAGAGAGAGAGAGAGACAGAGAGAGAGAGAGAGAGAGAGAGAGAGAGAGAGCGAGAGAGACAGAGAGGTAGAGACAGACAGAGAGAGAGAGACAGACAGAGAGAGAGCGAGAGAGACAGAGAGGTAGAGAGAGAGAGAGACATAGAGAGAGAGAGAGAGTAAGAGAGAGACAGAGAGAGAGACATAGAGAGAGAGAGACATAGAGAGAGAGAGAGAGAGAGAGACACTGAACACGACACACACATGTTTCACGTGTCAACATCACACACAAAGTCAACACAGACTTCTACACAACAAGCAGCAGCTGTAGAAGCTTCGTCCTCGTCTTCCTCTCGTCCAGAGGACAGACGACACTCACAGGTTGTGTCTAGTCATGTGATCACGTGTTTGAAGATGTGCGTTGTGTTCACACAACTGACACAACAACAATCTGCTCTGGTCTCTCTACAGACACACACCAGCAGGACCGATCTGAGACGTGCTCCTGCCAACACCCTGCTCACTTTCCAGTTAGTCGCTCCAGCAGGTTCTCCAGGTTCCACTGAAGGGATCGGTCCCGTGGGTTGAAGCAGAGTGCATGCTGGGACAATAACAACTCCTCCTCCTCCTCCTCCTCCTCCTCCTCTCAGTCCCTCTCCTCAGCTCGATGCCTCGATGGAGAGCGCTCTTCAGTCTCTGCTCTCGATGGTCCAGCCCGGTCCCTCAGGCCCTGGTCCTGTCCGTCCTCACCTTCTGCATCGTCCTGCCGCTCTGCTGCCACCAGCTGCTCTACTCCTACTTCTTCATGAAGTCCGTGTACCTGGACTCCATGAGTGAGGAGGTCCTGCAGGACAGTCTCACCCGGGGTCAGGATGCGCTGAGCTTCTGGCAGAGCGCCTCCAGCCCGGCGGGGGGGGGGTCTCCCAGGTTCCACAGCCCCGCCCAGCACCCCGAGCTGCTGGTCACTGTGGTGAGCGTCAGGCGGACGGAGGGGCGGGACTTCCACTACCTGCTCCAGGTGATGCAGCAGCTGAGCGGCCTGGTGGGGGGCTGTGGGGAGCGGGGGTGTGCCGAGCTGCTGGTCTGTGACGTGGAGAGCGGTCCCCAGGAGAACCAGGACGCCAAGCTGCTGGAGAACCACCTCCGGGTGGTGCGGCGCTCGCCTGAGGAGCAGCAGGCGGCCCGGGAGCCCGTCAACACCTTCGAGAGGGAGAAGAGGGATTACGTCTTCTGCGTCCGGAAGGGCTGGGAGCTGCTGAGGCCCCGGAACATGTTGGTCCTGGAGGACGACGCGCTGCCCAGGGAGGATTTCTTCTCGGTTGTGAGGGACCTTCTGTCTCGTCGCTTCTCCCTCCAGACGCTCTACATCAAGCTCTATCACCCGGAGAGGCTGCAGCGCTACTGGAACCCGGAGCCCTACCGCATCCTGGAGTGGGTGGGGCTCGGCCTGGTGGGAGCCACAGCCCTCCTCCTCAGCCTCGCTTACTGGAACCCCTTCTCCTTCTCCTTCACCCTGTCGCTGGGCCACCTCCTCTTCTTCACCCTCTACTTCATGGCGGCTGCGGAGCTCCTGGGGCGGCACTACGTCCTGGAGCTGCGGAGACTCTCCCCTCAGCTCTACGCCGTGTCCCCGGCCACCGAGTGCTGCACCCCCGCCATGCTGTTCCCCGGGAACGCCTCGCTCAGGGTGGCCGAGTATCTGGACGGCTCGTTCTGCGTGAAGGGGAACGCCAAGGACATGGTTCTGTACCAGATGGCGAGGACCATCCCGGGGGAGACGGCTCACAGCGTGGAGCCCAACCTCGTCACCCACATCGGGGCCTTCTCCTCGGTCAGGCCCAACCCATCCAGGCCCAAACTCCTCTGACAGAACCAGGAGGGGGGTTGATCAGATTCCTGCTGGGTTCTACTCCTCCTTCCTGCCACGCCCCCTTGTGGACCCCTCCCACATTGTAAGTAGAAGATTTGGGGGATTTTCAGGGGAAAAGTCGCCAAGTCATCAGGAAGAAATTGGACTAAGTTCTGATGTTTGTGTCTCAGTAACGTCTTCAGAGAGCGGGTCGGTGTCACAGTGTTCAGTCTCACACCGACCACATGATGTGCCTTTTCAAATGTTGTTAGAAACACAAAGTCCATTCGGTAGAAACTTCTTTCATCAGAGTTTATTACACAACAAGAGGAGACTGTAGCAGAGGATGGTGTCACAACTAAAAGATAGAGAACATATATATTTATAAGATTCAACATCATGAGTGAGACAATCTGCAAACTGTGTCTGATGAGGTGATGAAGAGGTTCAACATCTGCTGACATCACATCATCATCATGGAGAACTTCTTTAATCGGCTTCTGGGGACTTTCCTGATTTCTATTCATCGGAAGTGATTCGTTTACAATTTGTTCTTGTGACAGATTCAGTCGACGGGCCGTCTAAGTGCAGTTTGGTTTCAGACCCGTAAAAATACATGTGTAGCTGATTTGAACATGAGCCTTGATTTCCTTATGAATCTATTTTAAAACCCCTCCGATGCTGCCTTAACGATTCATCATCCACTTTCAAAAGTTACAGATTTTAGTTACAGGCTAGTTTAGGAAACAGGAAGTTGTAGTGTGGTTGAGAACCAGTTCACTTTATTGGACGCTGAATCCAGACCAGGAACATGGGTTTCTGATTGTGGCCTTTTGTATTTTACAGTCCTGTCTTTGAGGTTTGAGATGGAACGCAGGCGCAGGGGTTCAGCTGTCATCTTCCTCCATTTGGAAATGTCACGCCTGATGTTACAACATTTGTCGAGCAGCCCAACCTGTGTTTGTGTCTCTGCCCTTTTTACATGTGGAACATATTTAACATTTAAACACTCTTTGATGCTTTGGTTTTGTGATTCCTGCTCAGGACGGCTTTGCTTACGAGCGTCCTTCATTTTTCTAGCAAAACAACACAACAGGTCAATATCAACTTTTTCCCTCACGTCAAATGAATCTTCGAGTTTAGAATAAAGGTGACAGCCTTTGTTTGTTTTTCTAAGCTAGATTAAATACTTCTTCTTCTCTGTCTGACACAGAAATGAAGTTGTCGCCGGTCAAATCTAACTCTGAACTAGACGGAGATCGAACAGATTAATAAAATGTCCGACAGTTGCCCGGACTCAGCTTCCTGCTCACCACGCTCCATGTGCCTTCCATGCTCCTGACGCTGGACATTATAATCAGAAAAACACTGATTGTGAAATTCTTGGCCGATAAAAATGTTTACAGAAACAATTTGGCAGATTTTTTTTTTTTTACGGTTTTGTTTGTTGCTATTTTCATCAAACTCACACATTTATGAATGAACCTCTCATAAGGTTAGAGCACCACCAAGTGGACATTCTAAGGGTCTGCAGCGTTTCACCATTTAACAGAGCAGAATTCACACAACAGATAAAAAACATCTTAATTGATCGGTGCATCTCTGATTATTATAATATTATGCATGACTCAGCCCTGATAGAAATTACTCACAATGTGTATTTAATTTGCACTCCTGTTAAGTAATGACATTTCATGAATTGCTGTACGAACAACAGGAAGTCGCCGCCAAAGTAAAACCACCAGGCCTATGGCAGTTTCTCACACTGCCACTATGACACTGTAATATTCCTGAAAGTCTCTTTCTCTCTTTAGAGAAGTCAGAGCCTTTTGTCCGGCTTCGTGTCTGTGGTCAAACCCCAGGAGACATCGATCTGAAACTCTAACGCCTCATGTGATCGAAACATTTGAACTCTTTGTTTGCTTTGAAAAATGGTAGCGGGTTCATTTATAGTTATGATTGAATAAATAAGATTTATATCACATATATTTTAACGGAGCACCTTAAAGATTTGACTGTTGCTGATGGAGCATCCTCTTTGTTGAAGAGCTGCTCGTGATCAGTCAACGTTTACCAGCCCATCAAAATAAACACAAATATCTTCTTAAAATGAATCGGGATTATTTCTGACTTTATTAAAACACTTTAGTTAAAACAGTGTACAGAGTTCAACATACATTGATCATCCACAAAGTTAAACCTGCCTGAGGTTCAGAAGGTTCCCTTATGCCGCCTGAACAGATCGGACCTCCGACAGGAAGTGGAGATGAGTCGTCCATCTGTATTTATGTCTTTCTACACACTCATTGATTTTGTTTATTTACAGATACATGCAGATTTATATACAGATTTATACAGATTTATACACCCGAGCGACTTTGCCTCATGTCAGAGTCGCTCAGATCTGACTCACACGTCACCAGCGCCTCTTTTAACAAGTTATTTTTTCACTACAGTGGTTTTAACGTTGTGGTTGATCGGTGTTTTTAAAATGAGGAAATAAAAATATACATAATGAACAGTTATAGTGTGTAGACACAAATTAAAATATCTAATATATAAGTGTGTGTTTGTTTCTCATCAGTTAGATTTTCACCTCAGTTTCGCCTTCACCTTATTTTAAGTTTACAACATTAAACTCGGTTTGGTTTGAGTTTGTTTGTGGTTTTATTTTGTTTTTTTCTACCATTTTATCTCATTCTGTGTTACATCAATATTTAGATTTATTTAAAGTTGTGTAACTGTTTCTGCTGTTTGTTCATTCACTGCTGTTGATAACTTATCTCATGCTGGATTCTATGACAAACATGAATTCTGAATCTGAACAATCGATCAGCTGACCAAAGACTGGTGCTCTTGTCATGTTTCAATTTGAAATTTCAAAATAAAAGCCTTGTTTTGACTTTACTGAAATGAATTAGTCTATGAGGAATGATAAAAATGAAATATTGAATTCAGATATTGTCCTGACTATGACTCTTTCACTGTTTTCTGTATATTTAAAACACAATAAATCACTGGGTTGTCAGAAGGTCTTTTCATCAATCAAAAAAGTGTCCTGTGTTGTAGAAACTGTATATTAGAAATGTTTATATCCTGTGATCAGTGGAGGCATCATGGAGCAGTGTAATGTCCTGATGTCAGTGAAGGCACCATGGAGCAGTGTGATGTCCTGTGGTCAGTGAAGGCACCATGGAGTAGTGTGATGTCCTGTGGTCAGTGAAGGCATCACGGAGCAGAGAGGAGATGGTCGATCTGTTCGGACTTCTTCAAACCTGCAGCTCACACACACATTAACACACATTAGCAAACATTAACACACATTTACACACATTGACACACTCTCACACACGCACACACACACTCTCTCACGCACACACACACACACACACACACACACACACACACACTGTGCAGAACCGGTCGGAAACTTCTTCTCAGGAGGTTTTGTTGGAACTTTTTTCTTCATGATGTCGGAGGAAGAGAAAAGCGAAAAGATTCCTGAGTCTGAAGGAGGAGAAGAAGAAATAAAGAACAGAGGGAACCCGGAGAAAAGCACAGAGGTGAGAGAGAGAGAGAGAGAGAGAGAGAGAGAGAGAGAGAGAGAGAGAGAGAGAGAGAGAGAGAGAGAGAGAGAGAGAGAGAGAGGTTTCACATGACATCTGTAAACTGATGGACTCTTGTCCCGTTTTCTCTCATAAAACGATTTAACAGGAAACTCACCATCTCTCTCTCTCTCTCTCTCTCTCTCTCTCTCTCACACACACACACACACACACACACTCTCTCTCGCTCTCTCACACACACACACACACACACACTCACACTCACACTCTCTCTTTCCATGTCATCAGTGTTTGAAGTTTATTGTGAAACTTTGTTGTTGATCTGAATGAACTCCACCAGGTGTGAACTGGTTCATGTATCTTCAGCCATCATACGATCACATCATCTTCATGCTGTAAATGTGTGTGTGTGTGTGTGTGTGTGTGTGTGTGTGTGTGTGTGTGTTTCAGGACCTGGACCTGGCCTCAGTCTACGTGTCGGACGCTCAGTACAACAGGAACATCTGCGTGGACACGTCTCCTCGGGCTGTGAAGTGAGACGTCTCATGTCTTCATCCAGAACCTGGAGGCTCCTCACAGACCAGCAGGAGGCCTCCAGACTGAAGAGGCCTCCTGCTGGTCGGTTGAGATCAGTCTGTTTAAGATCATCAGCTGATCTCATGTGCTGAGTCACACTTAAGATGAAACTCCCAAGTTACCAGAGATAAATAAAGATGGACGAGATGACAGAAAGTGAAGCGAGTCTCCGGCTCCCCCTGGAGGCTGGCTCCAGTATAGCTCCTCCTCCTCCTCCTCCTCCTCCTCCATGTTAGCAGATGAGACCTGAACCAAACAGAAGATGTCTCTGTGGTTTCAGCTGGTTCTTCTCTCTCTGATGTTTGTTCCAGTTTCTGATCAGTTTGGTTTGAATCAGTCTGATGATGTATGAACGGGCTGAGACCTGATGATTGACAGATGAGACTGGCTCAGGATTGGTCGAGCGTGTGTACAGGTTATTTGCTAATAGTGTTGTAATCCTTCGTTGTGTGTGTGTGTGTGTGTGTGTGTGTGTGTGTGTGTGTGTCTTCAGACTCTATCTTCTCTATAACCACTGGTTTCTGAAGGTTCTGCTCTACTTCTTCATCCTGCTGGATCTGTCTCTGGCCGTCTTCGAGGAGCCGGCCGTCCTCCCTGTGCCTTCCTGGGTAAGATGGCCGCCTGGTGTCATGATGGAGATGTGATGAGTGTCAAACGTCAGAGAGCTTCAGAGGACAGAACCTTCGTGTCCTTTCATCAAACCAGGTGTGCTTATTGTTTTCAGGCCACCATGTTGGTGGAGCTGCTCTGCTTGCTGGTCTTCACCGCTCGACTGGCTCACTACGCCAAGGTCATCCCCCGGGACAAGTTCTGGAAAGACGCCAAAAACATCTGCATCATTGTCGTCCTCATGGTAACAGCCTAGTGGCCGCTCACTGTACTGCAATGATAAAAACACATCTGCTCAAAACCCCAGAACCAGGACCAGCACCAGGACCAGGACCCTTGAGAAGGTTCACGCATCCTTTTTAAAGTCGAGTTATGTTTTTAAGACATGTGACTGATGCGGGAGAGGTGAATTATGGGAAATGTAGTTCCTCTGTTCACCTGGCTGTGACTCTATTATTCTGTGACTTGTTTCATAAAGAATTTACCGTTAATGGGTAAAATTACAAACTGCAGGAAATGTGCTGGAGCTGTGAGGATCCGTGTTCTCTTCTCACGGGCCAGAGCCGAGCTGTGGGTGGATTGGACTGGACAGACTGGTCCCATAGAGACAGAGCACAGATCACTGGGAGTTTGCCATGTGTGGACTCAGGGACGAGGCTATTTCCTGGTTTATTTTGAGTGAAAGCTGAAGTTGCTGAGCAGAGTTCCTGTGGCAGTCAGGATGTGCTGACATCACTTTCTGCTTGTTGTTGTGAAACAACCTTTCAGCGTGAAGTCGCCTCGTCAGCGACTCCGGAGCAGGAACTGTTTCCTGAGCCTCAGTGACTCGAGGCCTCGGCCACGTCAGGGTTCATGGAGTCACGTGTTTCATCTCATTCACTGGCTTCAGGAACATTTCAGGTTTAGTTTTCATTATGTCAGTGTTGATGCTTTGGGGGATAACTCATTTTATCTGTTCTTCAAAGGCCCCCCCCCAAACACATCTGGTGCTTTATGGTCTGTTTGACTCTAAATGATCATAAATCACTAAATGAACTTCAGCTGTTTGAAGAAGACTTGAAACTAGAGACTGAGACAGAAACTTATAAAGTGAGAAGTCACTTTCTCATTGACTTCTATAGAATCTACCAGAGGAGTCGCCCCCTGCTGGTCAGTCCACAGAAGATGAACTGAATGGATTCTGTTTTGTTTCTTGGTTTGACTCCAGCTGACTCTCGTGGATATGATCATCTACGGAGCGCTGAGAGCTGCCGACTGCTCCGCCCTCCGCTGGTCCAGAGTCCTGCGCCCGCTCCTATTGGTCAACGTCACAGAGGGACGGCAGGTAACCGCCCCCCCGCCTCAAACCTGCAGTCGTGGGCTGTGTCTCACTTCTCCTCGTACAATACGGACGATAATAATTCATGTTGTCACAGGAATGAAGTTTTACGATGTTCATGCTCTGAGGTTGTTCATTTAAGAGAAGGTTTATTTTGTATAGATCACACGATGCATCCTGTCACACGTAAGCTCAGTTGGTGTGTGTGTGTGTGTGTGTGTGTGTGTGTGTGTGTGTGTGTGTGTGTGTGTGTGTGTGTGTGTGTGTGTGTGTGTGTGTGTGTGTGTGTGTGTGTGTGTGTGTGTGTGTGTGTGTGTGTGTGTGTTGTTGTGTGTTTGTTCATGTGCCAGCTCCGCAGGGCATTCAGGAGCATCAGGAACGCTCTGCCTCAGATCTTCTACGTCTTCCTGCTCTTCATGTTCAGCGTCCTCATCTTCTCCCTCATGGCTCTGAAGCTTCTGGGTAAACGGTGAGTCATCAACATTTCACTGTTTCATTCATTAAACCATCAAACTTTAATCTGTCGTGTAGGAGAGAAGGTTTCTTCACCTTATTGTAAAGACTCAGATATGAAATGTGTCTCAGTTTCATATCTGCCAACTCATCAACTTTTCTGCATCGTTGGAATCAAACTGATGAAGATTCATCAGACACAAGAACTTGTGACTTCCTGTTCACATTCTGAAAGTTCTGAATATAAAACATTTTATCCATTAAAACATGGTGAACATTGTTATTGTGATAAAAACAGATACAGAATGATAATCTGTGTTTTCTCTCCAGAGGTCTGAAGACCATCGACGGATCTCCGTACTTCACCAACTACCTGGAGATCGTGTTCGACCTGTACGTCCTGGTCACCACGGCCAACAGCCCTGACATCATGTAAGAGCTCCTGAGTCCACAGACCTGACGCTGTGTCACTGAACTGATCTGAGACCTGGTGAAGGATTCTGTTTACACTCAGTGTTCCTCACCTTCATCGTACGTTTCCTTCACCTCCAATTACTGTAGATAAAGATGAAGGACGTGACAGCTCCCAACAGTGAAGCTAAAACATTGTGTTTGCCCCCTGGTGGCGGGGGCAGTGTAGGTCATAATACTCCTCCATGTTAGCAGATGGGACGAGAACCAAACCCACAAACTCTAAACCCTGTTTCCTCTCAGTTGCATGAACGTCTAACGCAGAATTCCAGATTATGATCTTTGTGTTTATGATCATATTTCGTCCTGTGTGAGCTCAAAGCCACGTTTCCTGATCCTTCCTGCTCATTTCATTCTCTGCTCCTCGTTGGCAGGATGCCGGCGTACAACTCCAGCTTCGTCTTCGCCATCTTCTTCATCGTGTACATCCTCATCAACACCTACATCTTCATGTCCGTCTTCTTGGCCGTCGTCTACAACAACTACAAAAAACACCTGAAGGTGCTAACGTGGTTTGATTCCCACTGAAAGACACAAAACACATTGTTCTCATGATCCAGTAGAATCCATCAAAAGATCTGAGAAGACCTCAGGACTCTAACATGTCCTGGTCCACTAGGAGGAGATGCGGCAGCTGGTCAGGGCCAAACGGCACAAGATGGTGCGAGCGTTCGGCGTCCTGCAGGAGCCGAGGGGGGAGGGGCTTGAACCGGGGGTGACCCAGGCCAACTGGAACCAGGTGGTACGACTGGTCCGGCCCGATATGAGCAACGCCCACAGAGAGCTGCTGTGGAGCGTCTCCGACAACAAGAACCAGGGGTTCATCGGTGGGTCCCACAAACCGGCAGTCTGAGTCCTGCTTTAATCCTCCCACTCACTCTGTGGTTGATTGACAGGTAAGGTGGCCTTCGTCCAGCTGGCCGACCTCCTGAACATCGAGGTCATCACCCTCAAGTCCAGACCACACCCACTTTACCGGTTGTGCCCCACCCTCTACCTATCAGGGCCCAGCCGCCTACTCTGCCGATTGGTCCAGCACAGGTGAGGGGGGGGTTAGCAGTCACATGTTGACCACACGTGACCTCAGAAACAACATGGAGGACGATACAGACTGTGTGTGTGTGTTCCAGGGCCTTTGTGATCCTGTTCGACCTCATCATCCTGGTGAACGCCGTCTTCATCGGGCTGGACGAGGACAATCCGATGATCGCCAACTCCGAGTGGGTCTTTCTGGCTCTGTACCTGCTGGAGATCCTCCTGAAGCTCTACGTGTTCGAGCCCAGAGCCTTCTTCTCCAGGCACAACTTCTGGAACTGGTGAGGACCCGATGTTCTTAACCTCATGTCGCGCTATGTCACGTGATTGGACAATGACAGTCCAATCACAAAGCCAGTCAGAGGCCAGGTGGTTCTGTTGGCTTTACCCCCCCCCCCCCCCCCCCCCGGGCCCTGAACAGCGGAGTCGATGGTCCAGATGGACAAACGTGCCGAGTCATCTAACTCCTCCCAGTGATTTACTCAGGATGAGTTTTGGGAGTCTGCTCTGAGTCTGGATAGTCATTGTCCAATCAGGTTCCAGTGTGAAACCAGGGTGAGAGTGTGTACTGGGAGGCTACTGGTTGTACACTCACCACTCACAGGCTCGTTCTGCCCAGTGCAGCAGCTCAAACATCACATTAACTTCACAAAGTCCTTTTTCTGAACCTTCTCCAGGTTCGACACCATCATCGTGGTTTCGGCTCTCATCGCCACGGTCATCAACTCGGCCATGAAGTCATGTGAGTTCTGTTTGTAACCTGAACACTGAACTGGTTTCCACTCTGCTGACGCGTGACACGTCTCCCCCCCCCCCCCCCCCGTCCTGTTGTAGCTGGAGGTTACACCAGCCGTCAGATCCTGGACATCGTCTTCGTCCTGCGGGTCCTCAGGCTGATCCGGGTGGTGGACAGCATCCAAAGGTTTGATCTCTGACAGACTCAGTTTCCTGCTTTTATTCATCTGGCTTGATTTCTCCATGTTTGTGTAATTGCTGCTAACGACAATATTACACAACTAAAATGTCTAAAATCTATTTCAGCGAATCAGGTGTAGAAGAAAGATTCAGTGGAGGATGAGGTGTTTGATTTAGGCCACGCCCCTTTGCATATTGATGGTTTCCTCCCAGTTTGAACCCAGAAGCGCCGTCAGCAGATGAAGTAATCGAACCCATTTCCTGTGTTCAGCTCAACAAGCTGTGGTTGTTTGATCTCCGTCTCTGTTCCAGGTTCCGTACGATCATCAACACCATGATCCGGATCGGACCGGCCATCCTCACGTTCGGACAACTCATCCTCGTAAGTCACCAGCAGCTCAATCCAACGTACTGTGACCTGATGATGGTGCTGAGCGGCTCAGTGAGTGCTGGTCCTGCTCCACAGGTGGTGTACTACGTCTTCGCCATGGTGGGGATGGAGCTGTTCAAAGACAAAGTGAAGTTCTCCGAGGATCCGGACGACCCGGAGAAGCTCTTCTGTGGAAACCCTCGACTGAGAGGAACGGCCTTCGCTCACCTCAACTACTGCAAGAACAACTTCAACAACGTGGTGTCCTCCTTCATCCTGCTGGTGGAGCTGACTGTGGTCAACCAGTGGCACGATATCCTGACACACAGACACACACACACACAATGAAAACCTCTGTTGTTGTTTCTCTGAACTGTGTGATTCCTTAACGCGACTCCACTGCTGAGCAGCGGCTTCGCCATCGTCACCCACGCGTCGGCCCGGATCTTCTTCGTCCTCTTCCACATCCTGGTCGTCATCGTCATCATCAAGTAAGAGGAGTGAGGTCATGATCCCCTCGATCCCAGCGGGTCCTCAGCAGACAGGAGCTTCTAGATCATTCAGACAATTTAACAAACTAAACACTTATATGGGCTCAAAGTAAATGTATTTTTTAATTTGAAAGTAACAGATCCATGTTTAAACCACCTGCAGAGGGCGCTGCTGCCTCTGCCTTTGTAGCAGCAGTGAACAGACGAGCATGTGACCCGATGTCAATCATCTCGTCCCACGTCTGTTCTTCTTTCAGCATCTTCGTGGCCTTTGTCCTCGAGGCGTTCTTCGTAGAATACTCGTTGGAGAAGAGCGACCTGCACACGTCTCTGGAGAAGAAGATCTCGGAGCTGGAGCTGGCTGTGGAGCAGTACGTGACCATCACAACCAGTGGACCCATCACTGTAAACACTGATGGGTCTGAAGGAGCGTTCCACTGGTCACACGTCTAGACGCTTACTGGAACACAGTGACTGGCTGTAGGGTTAGACTTAGAGTTAGGGTTAGGTCTAGACTTAGGGTTAGACTTAGAGTTAGGGTTAGAATTAGAGTTAGGGTTAGGTCTAGAGTTAGAGTTAGGGTTAGAGTTAGAGTTAGGGTTAGGTCTAGAGTTAGAGTTAGGGTTAGAGTTAGAGTTACGGTTAGGTCTAGAGTTAGGGTTAGAGTTACGGTTAGGTCTAGAGTTAGGGTTAAGGTTAGGGTTAGGGTTAGAGTGTTTCAGACGATTAGAACACGACGTTTCACTCAAACAAATCTAAGCAACAACCCTGATTTAATCCTTTGTTTGTTTTTAACCTTATTTACTGCAATAATTTTTTATAAGTTAAATGATCTAATAATTCACACGAAGGTTAGAAGAACGTTTATCATCTTGTGACTCAGGTTTGTGTTGTCGGGAACAGTTAGAAATGTGGAATTATTAATAATTGAAAGATGAAACTGAATATTTAGAATCAGTTCAGTTCAGGTAACATCCAGGTGTCTCGTGCCCTGCGTGTCGTCTGGAAGGTGAAAGCTTTGAGAGTTCAGCTTTGTGTCAGACGATGAACTGTGTTGTTGTGCGTCTCTGTGTTGTTGTGCGTCTCTGTGATGTTGTGCGTCTCTGTGATGTTGTGTTGCTCAGGGAGAAGCTGCAGGAAAACCTGGTGAACGCCATGGAAACCATCGACAACGACCTGGGAACCGGCCAATCAGCAGCCTCCAACAAACCGACCCTGATGTTTAAAATCGCTTCAAAAAGTAAGAAGCACTGAGCGGGGGGGGGGCGGGGGGGGGGGGGGGGGGGGCAGGTCACCGTGGAGAAAAGACCACGCCCATTTAGACAATAAGAGCATGTTTGGAACTAATAGAGGCTTTTGTTTTGAAAAGTGTCAAGAAAAAGAAATCGGTGTACGATTAATTTACCAGTTATCATCACCATAGATATATATATAAAGGCTAGATGTCTCGGCCAATGGAGTCGAGCGTCCGCACATGGCGGCCATCTTGCGTCAGGCGGCTCGCTCACCCATAACATTGTGATGTAGTGGTACATGTACTTTTTAAATAAACATAACTTGTTAAATTTTCAACTGATTTTTAAACGGTTTGGTTTTTTATAAACGTCAGAGATGTAGTTATTATTCATAAGTATGTAGTGTCACTACATACTTATGAATAATTATGTTATTTTCAAAAAAATCTTAAAGAGGTACAAGATTTCCCTTTACAAATATACATCAAGATTTATTTTATTTTATTTAAAAAGTACATGTACCACTACCAACACAATGTTATGGGCGAGCGAACCGTCTGATGCAAGATGGCCGCCATGTGGCCGGAAACGACATCTAGCCTTTATATCTATATCTATGCTTGTCACGTCTTCTTTGGTATGATGACACCTTAGTGGAGAATTAGCGCCACCTACTGCTCATCCATTCATTTAAATTTCATTTATTGGTTCCAACACAAGTGAAGTCAGGGTTCTTCAGCTCAGTGGATGTGTGTCTGTCCGTGTGTCAGGGTACCGGACGGTGGACGCTCTGCTGCAGCGGATGTTCGAAGCCGATCTCGACCCGGACGACTTCGCTGAGAACGACGACGCTCAGGACGACGGGAACTTTACGAACCCGTCGTTCAGCTCCGTGTAAACATGTAAACATGTAAACAAACAAACATGAAGGGATCTGTATATTTTTATATTTCTGTCCTGTCGCTCTCTGTAGGGACACAAATTAAATCTGTATTTTTCACATAAAGACTATTTACACTTAAAGTTTCTTTCGTTGTTCTATGTTCGTGTCCCTGTTCACTAAATTCACAAACATAAAAATACATGTTTTCGTAAAACAGAAGCTTCAGAGTAAACTGTACTTAAAACGTGTTTTAAATATATATATATAAAAAAAAAGATTCACGCTTTAAAGATGTTTCTGTTTCAAAGTTCTCTTACTGCAGAGAACCATCATAGAAACAAGTGAATGAGAGAGAGGAAGATAAAACACATCCTGGTTCCAGCTGTAAAATAATAAAACATGTTCATCTTAAATTATATTAATTTTCATTCATGAACAAATAAAAAAAGCAAGAAGTCAGAACTTTGGGGTTAATGTGACAAACATTGAGAAATGTTTTATATTATATATATATGTGAGCAAAACAACCTCCGTGTCAGCAGGGGGTGGTGTGGAGCTGCAGCTGTAACATGGAGACATCAAGTGTGTGATGTGTGCGTGTGTGTGTGCGTGTGTGTGGTGCTGATGCTGTAAAGATGGAGAACAGGGAGGAACCTTCTCTGTCGCTCGGACGGAAACAACATTCAGGTAAAAACAAACAAACAAACAAGAGCTGCTTCACAAACAAAGAGACAAAGAGAATCAGCTGATCGTAGAGCGAGGTGTGCGTGTCTGTGTTCGTCTGTTTGTGTGTGTGTGTTTGTGGCTGTGTGTGTGTTTGTGTGTGTGTGTGTGTGTGTGTCTGATCAGAAAAACACAATCCAGCGGATTTCTTGTGTTAAGAAAATAAAAGCTCCAGCGGCTGCAGCTGTTAGTGACAACAATAGAACATCAACAGAAGGAGAAGGAGGAGAACATGAGGAGGACATGAGGAGAACAGAGGAGAACATGAGGAGAACAGAGGAGCAGGATGAGACGTTCAGGTGCAGCTCTGTGGGTGGGACCTGACACTGAACACACGAAATGATGGAGTCACTGTCAAGGTAGAGATAACACACAACCTCCAGTCAGTCCTTTCAGAATAAAAAGACATTACACCCACATGTAAAATCACATTCATTAAACAAATCAAGCAGGAATAGAAACAGGCTGTAGCCCCACACGAATATAGAAAAAACACACAAATTGAGACACATCATCAGTGTGACGACACGTGAGCTGCAACTCATGCAAATACAGAGACATGTTGCAAATAGCAAAAGACCGAAGACGTGATGGAGCTGCTGTGGTTCAGAGCGTTGGGACGTTGCATCATCACCGACGAGGAGCAGATTCAATAACCTTGTTTTTCTGTATTATTATTTACCCTATTATTATTATTCTGCATCTGCTTGTGTTTGTCAAGTTGTTTATTATATTTGCACATGTTGAGCTCTCGGCCACCGCACTATTTCTTTATACAGTTAAATACATTGTAGTTAATAGCTTAATACACAAAAGTGTATGTGTTCATAAAAACACTCGCTGCCTACACACAGAAGTCACAGATACAAATTAAAAAAAGAAATATATATATATATATATATGTATTTGCACCTTTTATATATGTGCAAATTTCTTTTAGAAAACCATTGGACGAGTTTATTGCAGGTTTTCATTTGAAATCAGACGAAGCTCAGGGTGAAAAACAGAAACACTTCATTTCTGCAATGAAGTAGTTTTCATTATTAATTAATGTGACAATTGTTTGTAGATTCATCATCATCACATTATTCCAATGAAGAGTAAAACATCCAGTTAAAGATTTACAAGCCAGTAAACACATTTTAAAGTTTTGCAACTTTTGGCTGAATTTATCAACATCTTTACAACAAAATTTACATAAACTGAAATTTCAATAATTATTGAATGTGGCGATGATGACACCAGCGCTGTGTTTAGACGTTGACCTGCGACTCATAACCTCCTTGTTTCTATAACCAAACGAGCGTCCACGTGTCCTCGTGTCCTCGTGTCCTCGTGTCCTCGTGTCCTTGTGTCCTTGCTGCTGCTTTGCTTCTGTCTCTCTTCACCTCCACAGTCTGGAGAAATGAGGACGAAGGATTTGTTATCATCGAGGTGACCGGTGACATGTGACCTAATAAATAAACTTCACACATTATTAAAATACTGAATATCTGTGAGGCGATAATAAACTAGTACAATTAACATTAGTCCAAGTCAGACACAATATTAAATACATTTATAATTTTTTACATACAATATTACAGATAAAGTCAGAATAAAGACAGAGGTCATATAAATTATATTAATATAAATAATCTAACAATATAAAGGGAACCGTCAGCGGACTTTTATTTTGAAGTGAGGCCCCGGATGTAGTGTCGGTGTGTCGGGGTGTTGACTCAGCTGGAGTCAGAGCTGCAGTGCGGACAAACCGGAGCCGGAGAACCGGACCCGTCACACCGCCTCTCCGCAGCCCCAGCCGGGCCCTGGATCTGAATCTGCCCCGGCCCTGAGTCCTGGACCTGGTCCCGGAGCAGGACGGACCGTGAGTCCGCATCATCATCATCATCGTCCGCATCATCGTCCGCATCCTCCTCCTCCAGAGCAGTCGGAAGACCGGAGGAGGACCCGAGGAGGATCCGGACCTGGACCCAGCTCCTGGACCCGTGGAGCCGGACATGAAACCCGGGCTTCTGCCTCCCTCTGGACTCGGTGGTCCTGCAACGGGTCTGGTCTGAGGCCGGACCCGGGTCTGGTTGATTCAGGGAGACATCGATGGTTGAACCTGCGGGAGACTGAGGCCCGGACCCCGGACCCCCTCCTGAGGAACAGTGGGGTTTCTGGACCAGGACGTTTTGTGGCAGAATCAAATCCCAGATGAAGATTTCCAAAAGGCGGAAAAGGAGCGGACGGTGCGCCAGGTAGGCCAGACCCGGACCAGAGCCGGGCCAGAGCGGGCCACAGCGGGCCAGATACACATATCAGACAGTGTGTGTGTCTGTGTGTGTGTCTGTCTGTCTGTCTGTCTGTGTGTGTGTGTGTGTGTGTTGATCCGGATCACAGACGGTTGACTAGAAACCTGTAACCCGGGTCAGACCCGGAATGTGTCACATTGTAAATGATCCGTGATTGTTGACCCGGGTTAGTCCGGATTTATTGATCAGCAGGATGTGATGGTGCGCGTGCGCACAGAGGACCCATGACTGTGCACTGCAGAGAGAGAGAGAGGGGGGGGGGGGGGGGGGGGTATTCATTCAGACTTTAAATCATTAATCTTTATATTTATACATTTTTATATTTATTTATCTTTATATTTGTTCATATTTATAATTTTTTATGATTATTGATCTATTTATTTATACATCATTATACTTATTGATCTGAATATTTATTCATCTTTATATTTATAAATGTTTATGTTAATTCGTCTATTTTTGCATTCCTCTGTTTCTGTGTCTTTGTTTGAATTGTTTCTCACTAATCATTTGCTTGATTTACACCAACAATGTAAAAATACTTTAGAAGTAAACAGGGTTTGAATTTACATGCTTTTATATATATATAAATATATATAATATATATATATAACTTTGTTCAGACTCTCAAATGAAAACTAGGAAACTGTTGCTGTGGTTGTTATTCTCCTTTTTCCATGTGACGCCTCTTCAGCTCAGTTGATCTGAACTCACTTGACCCGTTTCCACTCGAAACATCGGAGTCGCTGCAGCTCAACGTTCGATGCTTCAGTCAGATTTTGAATTCAGGATTCGGACTGTGAGCGTTTCGACTGTCGAGCTACTTCACGTTTTGTTGGAAATTATCTAAAAACTTCTTCCACCACAGAACTGAAAAGTCAGAAAATGTAAATATAAGTTGTATTTTATTTCTCAGACAGATTTGGTCGGAAATCAGCTCAAACGTCTAAAAAATGCAGAATTCCCTCTCGTGCTTGTGCTTTAACGGTTCGTCACCACATGCTAATGTGCCGTGCTAACTGTCCATGCTAAAGGGAAGCACCAGGGACGCAAAATCCACAAAGATCATTAAGACGTTCTGGATCGTATTCACATGAAGGGATTTGATTGGCTGTTGCCTCCGTTGCCACTCGTTAACCACAGTGCAGTTCTGCAACACATGATGTCACCATGACCCCTGATCTACTGAGATCCCAAATAAAGAGTGCTAAATTGCGTGTGCATTGTAACAGATTGCACGTTTGGTTGGTGTGCGTTTTACGGGTTAGGGCTAGTAGTTAAATGAGTGTTTACCGTGCGTGACTGGTTTCCACTTCTCTCAATCCAAACATGCTAACACGAGCTGAAAGAACCCGTTCTCTCCGTCTTCTTCCGTGCGTCTTCTTTTTTCCAGGCTTTGTGAAAAACAGTGTGTTTTCTAAATTAAAGTATTATAGTATTTTGCGCACTCGGGTACAAACGCCCGATATTGCATATTCATATTCATATTCATTTAGGCAGACGTTCTAAATGGGCAGCCCGTGTTATTCTGCAATCCTCAGTGCGCACCGCTAGTAGAGCAGCTCGCATGTTTTTTAAACCTTTAGTAGATCAGGCTCGATATGTTTAAAGACTCGCTAGCGTCCTCTTGAGGCTGAAATGATCATCACCCGATTGAAACAAACAGACATGTAAAGCTTGTCCTGTAGGTGGCAGTAGACTTCAGCCTCTGGATCGTGTTTCATTTCAGGTCCTGTGTTTTAACCTTTGAAGTTCGTCCGCGTTAGTTTTGACGTAGCGTGTCTTCGGTGAATCAGGCGTCACGTGGAAAAGGAAAATAACCAAGTTCTGGTCGGTTATATACATTTTTCGACTGTGTGAGGATCTGAAGGTGGTGTCCCTCCATGCGCCGCCCCCCCACCCTCCCCTGTGACCTCACAGTTCGAGCCTGTGTGTGCAGGTGGGACGACCACGGTTAACTGTACCTCTCACCCTCTGTTTTGGCTTGTAGGCTAACACAGGAACAGGAAGGGTTTTGTCCCGCTCAGGATTTGTTGTAAGCCGTCAGGTTTTCCGGGAGCTCAGAACGATGGTGAGCTCTGACTGACTTCCATCAGGTCAAAACTGGAATGACGCAAAAACCCGGCTTCTTGGCAGAGCACATCCCCCCCCCTCCCCCCACTGCCCCTCCCCTCCCCCTCCTCCCCCCGTAGTGAACAGTGGTAGAAGTGTAGGTGAAGAAGAGGAGTAGGAGGAGAAGAAGAGCAGCCTGAGGTTTGAATGAGGAGAGAGAGGATGTTTCTCGACTGCCGAGCCACAGAGTTTCTCTCTCTTCATACCACCATGCTCATTAAACTGCATATTACTAAATATTCTACACTTCAGGGCTTTTATTCAGTATATTAAACTGTACTATTATTCTTAATTTGCAAGACGTGATACAAGACAATGCTCAACTTTATCATGACAAACACCTCTGATAGTCTAAACATCGTCCTACTGATTTTTTTATAATATAGTATATATACTTGTGTTTTTATTTAACATTAAATAATATTCATCGTCTCAAATGAACTCTTATGTATTAGTTCTTCATATTTATAGTTATTTATATTAATGTTTCTGGTTAAACTGTAAAATAAACATATCTTTGAAGCTCTATCTTAACCTTATTACAATGATACTTCGTACAGGTACTAATCTACACTCATGATGTCATGTACTGTATTAATCTACTGAAACTAAAGTACTAGGTTATACAGTACAAATCTATTACCTATCTATTTTGTATACAGGACTTTATTATATTTTACATTTACTATGTTCTAATATATTATGACTGCTCAGTATGTTGCATTATATTCAAGTATTATTTGACAGTATTACAGCAGCTGTGATTGGCCAGTTAAGCTCCATGTTAGATGCTGCTGCAGTGTATTCTGGGAATCTGTGTGGCCCCGCCCTCTGCAGTGACTGGCGGCTCAGCAGCTTTGAGGCCTGCAGCAGGTTTCACTGCATCTCCAGTGTCACAGTGGCTCCGGCTGCTGGTGTGACGATGATGATGAGGATGATGATGAAGAATGGAGCTGTATCACTGCAGCTGTAGAGAAGCCTCCTCCTGCTCCCTCCCAGTCGTCTGCTCAATGCTGGTCTGACTGGAAACAGTGGTGGACACTCTCCATGTTACCTGAAGTCCGCCTGAGCTCTGCATGCACTGATGACTCGGCATTGCATGCAGAACAGCATGGGTTGACATGCATTACTCTAATCTTAACGCTCCCCCCACCACTCCACTGGAAACTGAAAACAGCAGAATGATGTGTGAGAAGAGAGGAAGAGGCCGAGTTCAGTTCAGGTCGAGCTAGAGCGGACACGTGACCACAGAGCGTCAGCGAGGTGCCGCTCACTGAGACTCAGCTCACCAGCACTGAGGGTCAGGCTGATTATCAGCTGCTCCAGGATCTTATTCTTTTACCAGAGTAACAATTCACCCACTTTCAACCAAAACATACATGATTTAGTCTGGTCCAATAAGAAAAGAAGGAAAAAGAGCAATGAAGCTCAAATAGAACCAAACCATGACCACACTCCAACCCACGTTTTCCCCCTGAGTTTGTCTTGTCAGGCAGAGCTCACTCCACCCAAACTACAGCAAGAACTCAACTTGGGAGTGAACGCTACCTGCCAGTCCAGACTCAGGGCAGAAAAATGACCCATAGTACAAATGATACTTTGCTTCTCTTGTGACTAAATAACAGAACCAGTTATTTGTCCCGACAGCACCGATGTGAGCATCGTTGGAAAATGATCGATTCTCCTGCTGAAACGAGGCAAACAGTGTTTTCTAGGAATTTAAGTTTCGGAAAAAGCAAAAGGAGGAAATGATTTAGAAATCACAGATGTGTAAAATGAAACGATACAGAAATGTGTTTGTTTCTCACAGTGTTCAGGTCTCAGCCCTCATCAGGATTAGTCATTCTTTATATTTTTTAAGGAATAGTTTGACATTTTGGGAAACATGTGATCTCTTCTCTAGCAGAGGGATCCGATCTAAACGACTCTCATGTCTGCAGGATGAACATGAAGCTCCAGAGGCAGAGAGGCCGCTCAGTTTGGTATAGAAATCATCTTTGGTAATTTGTCACTTTATATTTCTGTTATAGATGTATTGAACGAACAGGATTTATTATGTTTGAAGTGGTCGAGTGGACAGAGCCAGGCTCGCTGCCCCCGCCCTTTTCCAGTCTTCATGCTGGTTGAAGCATCATATTTAAAAACCATTTAACTGACATGAGAAAAAGAATAAGTACATTTCCCAAACTGTCAAAGTGTTCTTTAACTTGAAACATAAACGTTTTGAGGTTTAAGTTCAGTGTGTTTTTGTTGAGTTTAAAAGTCATCAGACGTCTGTGGGATCACGTGTTCCTGCATCAGACGTCTGTGAGATCACGTGTTCCTGTGTCAGACGTCTGTGGGATCACGTGTTCCTGTGTCAGATGTCTGTGAGATCACGTGTTCCTGCATCAGACGTCTGTGGGATCACGTGTTCCTGTGTCAGACGTCTGTGGGATCACGTGTTCCTGTGTCAAACGTCTCTGGGATCACGTGTTCCTGTGTCAGACGTCTGTGGGATCACGTGTTCCTGTGTCAGACGTCTGTGGGATCACGTGTTCCTGTGTCAGACGTCTGTGGGATCACGTGTTCCTGTGTCAAACGTCTCTGGGATCACATGTTCCTGTGTCAAACGTCTCTGGGATCACGTGTTCCTGTGTCAAACGTCTCTGGGATCACATGTTCCTGTGTCAAACGTCTCTGGGATCACGTGTTCCTCTGCGTGTTCCTGTTATCAGTTGGGATGATTGATTGAAACCAGCCTGTTCTGGTCCCTGATAATTTGATCGTGTTGATGGCGGCATCGAACCTGCGGCTGCAGTTGCAATATGAGCAGAGCGTCCGACTGCTTCCTCTGCAGACATGATATTTGCTCCAGTTACTGCAAATACCATCACACCCCCTGACCCCTGACCCCTGACCCCCCCACCGGCCTGTAGCTTGATCCAGCTGAAGAATGGCTTCTAACGGCAGTCGGCCATCTTTAATGCCTGTTATTAAACTGGACTGATGACGTAGAGCTGTGGTTCGACCGGAGTCTGCCGGCAACAAGACTTTTATTCACTAATCTCTGTTGCTTTCCCTCCTTCCTCCTTCCTCCTTCCTCCTTCCTCCTTCCTCCTTCCTCCCTCCTCCCTCCTCCCGTCCTTCCTCTCCTCCTCTCAGATAAATGGCTCTTTTAAGCTGGGAGCTGCTCGTGTTCTGTCTGGCTGGCAGATGCAGTGCCTAGTCCCGAGCCTCCAGGACAACGCCAACATGAACGGGACGTCGGAGCAGGCCGACATCCTGCCGCCCAACTGCATGGTGAAGGACCGGTGGAAAGTGGTGAGTCGGGAAAACCTCCTCAGCCTTTAAAAGCTTTCCCACAACTTTGATGTTTTTATTACTTTTTTTAGAATACGTTTGAAAAATAACATTATTATATCTTTGTTTATATTTCAATATATTTATAATCGTGCATTAACTTGTTTTATGTCTGAAAATAATACTGTGCTTTAATGTATTGTTTTTTATCTACATTTTAAAATTTTAAAGTATCATTTCAGTTAATGTTGATTATTAATTTGATAATTCAGGAGTTAAAGTCATTTTTATATAAATGAAAGCTGAGCTTCTATTTGTTTCTGAAATAAAAAGTTACATAATGCAGCTCCAGTTTCAGCCAATCACATCACAGTGTGGAGCCTGCAGGCCGTTTGCACTTCACTGATCAATTTACTGTGTTCACAGAAACACTACACACACACACACACACACACACACACACACAAACACACACACACACACACACACTCTCTCTCTCTCTCTCCAGGAGACTTAATCTAACCTACCATATACCCACTTTTTTTCTTTGTCCCCATAAGAAGAGACCGTCCCCGTAAAGTCAGTGTACAAACAGGTCCAATATGAGTAATATCTTAATGCACAAGACAAAATGAATGAATTAATGAATTAAAGAAAAGGTGGATAAAAGAAAATGGAAGGTAGGAGGCTAAATGAACAGAGATAAGGAGAAGAGGAGGATGAATGAAAAGACCATAGAAACAAAGGGATAGGTGGATGAAGAAGAAAGATACATGAAGAAAGGTAGAAAGAAAAGAAGCCAGAGAGAAACAAAGGAGAAGAATAAAGACATGATAAAATCATGCTGCTTGAGATGGTTGATGGCAGCAGCTCACACTTTGTCCTGCGTGTCCCAGCTGAAGAAGATCGGAGGGGGGGGGTTCGGGGAGATCTACGAGGCCTTGGACCTGCTGACGCGGGAGAACGTGGCGCTGAAGGTGGAGTCGGCCCAGCAACCCAAACAGGTGCTGAAGATGGAGGTGGCGGTTCTGAAGAAGCTGCAGGGTGAGCGCCAACCTCAACTCTACTGTACCACTCTGTACACGACACAGCTACACACAACTAATCCCTCTCATCAACAAATAAGAACACAACATGTGAAGTACTCCAGTGACATTAGTACACAACATGTGAAGTACTCCAGTGACATTAGAACACAACATATGAAGTACTCCAGTGACATAAGAACGCAACATGTGAAGTACTCCAGTGACATTAGAACACAACATGTGAAGTACTCCAGTGACATTAGTAAACAACATGTGAAGTACTCCAGTGACATTAGAACACAACATGTGAAGTACTCCAGTGACATAAGAACGCAACATGTGAAGTACTCCAGTGACATTAGTACACAACATATGAAGTACTCCAGTGACATTAGTAAACAACATGTGAAGTACTCCAGTGACATTAGTACACAACATATGAAGTACTCCAGTGACATTAGTAAACAACATGTGAAGTACTCCAGTGACATTAGAACGCAACATGTGAAGTACTCCAGTGACATTAGTACACAACATATGAAGTACTCCAGTGACATAAGAACGCAACATGTGAAGTACTTCAGTGACATTAGTACACAACATGTGAAGTACTCCAGTGACATTAGAACACAACATATGAAGTACTCCAGTGACATTAGTACACAACATATGAAGTACTCCAGTGACATTAGAACACAACATATGGGGTACTCCAGTGACATTAGTACACAACATATGAAGTACTCCAGTGACATTACAACACAACATATGAAGTACTCCAGTGACATTAGTACACAACATATGAAGTACTCCAGTGACATTAGAACACAACATATGAAGTACTCCAGTGACATTAGAACACAACATGTGAAGTACTCCAGTGACATTAGTACACAACATATGAAGTACTCCAGTGACATTAGAACACAACATATGAAGTACTCCAGTGACATTAGAACACAACATGTGAAGTACTCCAGTGGGATTAGTACACAACATATGAAGTACTCCAGTGACATTAGAACACAACATATGAAGTACTCCAGTGACATTAGTACACAACATATGAAGTACTCCAGTGACATTACAACACAACATATGAAGTACTCCAGTGACATTAGTACACAACATTTGAAGTACTCCAGTGACATTAGTACACAACATATGAAGTACTCCAGTGACATTAGTACACAACATGTGAAGTACTCCAGTGACACTAGTACACAATATGTGAAGTACTCCAGTGGGATTAGTACACAACATGTGAAGTACTCCAGTGACATTAGTACACAACATATGAAGTACTCCAGTGACATTAGAACACAACATGTGAATTACTCCTGTGACATTAGTACACAACATGTGAAGTACTCCAGTGACATTAGTACACAACATATGAAGTACTCCAGTGACTTTAGAACACACGAATGAAGTACTCCAGTGACATTAGAACACAACATGTGAAGTACTCCAGTGACATTAGTACACAACATGTGAAGTACTCCAGTGACATTAGAACACAACATGTGAAGTACTCCAGTGACATTAGAACACAACATATGAAGTACTCCAGTGACACTAGTACACAACATGTGAAGTACTCCAGTGACATTAGAACACAACATGTGAAGTACTCCAGTGACATTAGAACACAACATGTGAAGTACTCCAGTGACATTAGAACACAACATATGAAGTACTCCAGTGACATTAGAACACAACATATGAAGTACTCCAGTGACATTAGAACACAACATGTGAAGTACTCCAGTGGGATTAGTACACAACATATGAAGTACTCCAGTGACATTAGAACACAACATATGAAGTACTCCAGTGACATTAGTACACAACATATGAAGTACTCCAGTGACATTACAACACAACATATGAAGTACTCCAGTGACATTAGTACACAACATATGAAGTACTCCAGTGACATTAGTACACAACATGTGAAGTACTCCAGTGACACTAGTACACAATATGTGAAGTACTCCAGTGGGATTAGTACACAACATGTGAAGTACTCCAGTGACATTAGTACACAACATATGAAGTACTCCAGTGACATTAGAACACAACATGTGAATTACTCCTGTGACATTAGTACACAACATGTGAAGTACTCCAGTGACATTAGTACACAACATATGAAGTACTCCAGTGACTTTAGAACACACAAATTAAGTACTCCAGTGACATTAGAACACAACATGTGAAGTACTCCAGTGACATTAGAACACAACATGTGAAGTACTCCAGTGACATTAGAACACAACATATGAAGTACTCCAGTGACACTAGTACACAACATGTGAAGTACTCCAGTGACATTAGAACACAACATGTGGAGTACTCCAGTGACATTAGAACACAACATGTGAAGTACTCCAGTGACATTAGAACACAACATATGAAGTACTCCAGTGACATTAGAACACAACATATGAAGTACTCCAGTGACATTAGAACACAACATGTGAAGTACTCCAGTGACTTTAGTACACAACATATGAAGTACTCCAGTGACATTAGAACACAACATATGAAGTACTCCAGTGACTTTAGTACACAACATATGAAGTACTCCAGTGACATTAGTACACAACATATGAAGTACTCCAGTGACATTAGAACACACGAATGAAGTACTCCAGTGACATTAGAACACAACATATGAAGTACTCCAGTGACATTAGTACACAACATGTGAAGTACTCCAGTGACATTAGAACACAACATATGAAGTACTCCAATGACATTAGTACACAACATATGAAGTACTCCAGTGACTTTAGAACACACGAATGAAGTACTCCAGTGACATTAGAACACAACATATGAAGTACTCCAGTGACATTAGTACACAACATGTGAAGTACTCCAGTGACATTAGAACACAACATATGAAGTACTCCAATGACATTAGTACACAACATATGAAGTACTCCAGTGACATTAGTACACATCATGTTAATGAACCTTTAATTCTTTCTGTTTCTTCTTCAGGTAAAAACCACGTCTGTAAGTTTATTGGCTGCGGGAGAAACGACAAATTCAACTACGTGGTGATGCAGCTTCAGGTGAGTCCAGTGTGTGATTGACAGGTGTCTTCAGACAGGTGTCTTCAGCTTGTCCGTCTCATTCTTGTGGACACGATATCTCAACCACGCCTGTGACCTCTCACACACGTTTTGCCTTGTGACGTTATCAGGAACATCTGGAGGGAATTCTGTTAAATCTGGCTCTCATCTTCACTTGGTCTCAAAGTGACGACAGCTAGTTTGCTTCCACCTACAACCTGTGTGTGTGTGTCTGTGTGTGAGTGTCGCTGTGTTTTCTGCTGCAGGGTCGTAACCTGGCCGACCTGCGGAGGAGTCAGCCCAGAGGAACCTTCACCATGAGCACCACCCTGCGGCTCGGGAAGCAGATCCTGGAGTCCATCGAGGCCATCCACTCAGTGGGCTTCCTGCACCGAGACATCAAACCGGTACGACGAGGCCGGCTGTGTCTCCCTGAGTGAAGAGTGACGATAGACAGGAAGTCCATTTAAAGGATTTGACCTCTGGGCTGCGAACAAACGACCTCGTAAAACCAGCACATCAGCGTCAGTAATAAATTAATAAAATATGTTTTTGTGTTGTTTTTCTTCACAGTCGAACTTTGCGATGGGCCGGCTTCCCTCCACCTACAGGAAGTGCTACATGCTGGACTTCGGTCTGGCACGTCAGTACACCAACACCACCGGAGAGGTCCGACCGGTGAGAAACTTTATCCACACCGACAAGAGGCCTCGTTCACCAACAGCTGTTCAGAAGAAACTTCTTCCTGAAACCAACTTACGCAGTTTTTAGAACTGAAACGCACGCTGACAACTGAAATTCTGCATTTGTATAATAATAATAAAATTACCATACGATTTAATTTCAGTGCAGATTATAGTTTACAATAAAATAAATAAAAGAACATTTAACATGTTGGTATAAAAGAAAGTTGACCACAAGAAATCTGAATGAACAAAATAAACATTAGAGGCTAGCTCCTTCAAAAGAAGACCAGTGAAGAGGAAGAGGCTTGGGGGGGGCAGGGTGTGTTCACTGCATTGCAGCAACAACATTAGTTCATAGAGTTGTTTCAGTGATTCACTCTGATCAATTATAAATTAAATTAATCATTGATCCGAAATCTGAAAGATCCTGATGCTGAATTTTGCAGTTTTCCGGATGGAAAAGGCTTTTATTTTGAAAGGGTGTTAAACAGTGCCGATGTTGGTCGTCAGGTCTGGTGGACTCTCTCTCTCTCTCTCTCTCTCTCTCTCTCTCTCTCTCTCTCTCTCTCTTTTCATTTCTATCATTCGTTTTCTATGTCTCTCTATCTAACTGAGCTATTTTTAGCTTAGTGAGTACGTCACCTGCTTCAACCGTCAAGCTCCTCATAGTCTTCCTCCTCTTCCTATCTCCTCCTCTTCTTCTCCTCCGTTTTTCTCTCCTCCCCACATTTACCTCCTCCTCCTATGATCTTTTCTTTTCTTCTCTTCTTTTTTCTCTCCTCCCCACCTTCTCTTCTTTTTTCTCTCCTCTCCTCCTCCTCTCCTCTCCTCCTCCTCTTCCTCTCCTCCTCCTCCTGCAGTGTTGTGTGGCGTCTGTTGCAGTGAGATGAATATTTGATGCTCTTACATGCGTCAGTGGGCGAGAGACCTTAGGCTCTCAGTATATTCTCTCTCTCTCTCTCACTGTCCTCTCCTCCACCCATCCTCCATTGTTTCCCAGTGTCTCCCTCTACCTCTCTCTCTCCTTCTCTCTCTCTCTCTTTCTCTCTCTTTTTCTCCAGCTGAGTCAGCTTCAGGGGAGGATCGCCCCCTCTCTGTCTCTCTCTGTCTCTCTCTCTCTCTCTCTCTCTCTCTCTCTCTCTCTCTCTCTCTCTCTCTCTCTCTCGCTCTCTCTCCTACCATACATGTAGATGGTTTGAGGAAGTGGAGCCAGAATAAAGTCATCATATAACTTGAATATAGTTGTAATTTTCATACAAGTTATGATATTACAAAAGCAAAGTGATGGCGTTGCAGTAAATGAATGCTGCGTTTCAATGAACTGGGAAAACCTACTGATGTAGTGAATAAAGTTCCAGGAGACATAATGTCCTTTAACAGATTTGAGATGGGCCACAGTGGGCGTGGCTGGAGGCGGAGTCATTTAGAGGACACAAACTCATGATGTGGTGCAGACGGGCCGGAGCAGAACTGCCTCCGCTACTTCCTGTTGGTCAGGAAGTCAATAATCCAGCTGCGGACTGGGCGGAGCTTGGCGTGCAGGGTCAAGGTGATTGGTCCTGTCACAGGATCAGATCTCTCTGGGCTGTTAGCGTGAAGCCGCTCTGAGACTCTGCTGATGAATAAATCATCTGGATGGAATAAATAGATCTGCTGCTTCCTGAACCCAAACGTCACCTGAACTTCATGCTTCACTCGGCCAGTTAAAAACCCTGTGTGAAGGTTTCCCTGGTCGGTTCTTCAGAGTCTCGGTTTGCATGACGCTCAGTCTGCATCGATCACTGATCAGTCATCAGCTCTTTTATCTATGATTTACGTTCTGTGAAGTTCCTGTTGCTTTGTTTTGAAATGTGTGTGTTTTTATTTTCATCCTTTACGTTTCAGTGTTGTGTGTTTTTTTTGTGTTTCTTGCAGTTTCCTTTGGACTTATGATTTTGACGTGCATGCCTCCCGTTTCTCCATCATCTCCATGGTTACCCGGGGATGTGAGTGGTTTCTATAGCAACAGACAGGACACAACTGCATCACCAGCTGTTTTATGATAAACAAATCCTTTTTTAATATTTCTTCTTTATTGAGACATTCTAGTTTTGTCAAGCGCTTGTTGCTGTAATACTAATTTCAGCCACAGGAGGATGAGCTGCACCTCTCTAGTCTTAATGGGACAAACAGGATTTATTATTTTTTGACCAAAACAGAAAAGAAAAGCTGGTAAAATGTGTATCATCGCATAGAAAGAAATACTGAACACTTTTAATCCGATTAAGCTCTGTAGACTTGGGTGGTGCTGCACCACTGCCTCTTGTGGTCAGAATGAAAACTACAACAACGCACTCCTACCAAAATATCCTGAAAAATAAAACTGGCACATAAAGGTAAAAACCCTTCCTGTGTCTGTGAAGGGGTCTGATAATATGTACGACTTTATATTTCTCACACAGACAAATCTATATTAACAGTCAGTATATCGATTTATATACTTTATTAATTGCTGTTTTTAAATGAGCTGCAGTGGAAATAAAAACCAAACTGACGGAGCTGCAAACTTTTTTACAAGATCAATAAAGGAGAGAAACACTTGAGGCAACTGGAGCGAGAGAAGAAGATTAAGAAATCATCACAAGAAATCATCTTAGTATTTAACGTCCATCTTTACTTTCTTTTTTATTTGTTTGGTGCCAGATTTGCCAGATTTTGTTTTGGGTCAAATCAGTTTTAGTTTTAGAATTATTTGTGTTTAGCAGCAGGATGTCATTTAGAAACATAAGATGAGTTACTGATTTGAGAAGAAGACGTTTGTCGATGTCTAACGTTGTTTGTGGTTGTGTTCAGCCGAGGACTGTGGCCGGGTTCAGAGGGACGGTCCGCTACGCCTCAGTCAACGCTCATAAAAACAAGGTCAGTGACAGATTCTGAAATATGTAGAAAATATGGACGTCCACTCCTCCCAGTGGGATGAGAAATGTTGTAAATATAATAACTTAATATCTAAATCTCAGTATTTTCACATACTGTCTCATTTTTTTAAGTGTGAGTTACCAAATCCCTGTTTGTTGCTGAAATGTTCTATCAAAGACTTTCACAGATATAATGAAGTGTTGTTATCAATGTTTTAACGTGAATATCTGACGCACTTTCATAATTATCCAGAAGAAAAAGTGTATAAAATATGAAGAGCTTCACATTCACTGTGTGTTCCTCCAGGAAATGGGTCGCCATGACGACCTGTGGTCCTTGTTCTACATGTTGGTGGAGTTCGCTGTCGGACAGTTGCCATGGCGAAAGATCAAAGATAAGGTAACGGTATCAAGAACTAACTCCAGTTACACAACAACCATCGCTGCTGCGCTAACAACAACAAAACGGCAAAAACTCATTCGGACAACATGGCACTGAATCGTAACTTGTGAACACCAGGTGGCGTCGCAGTTATTTCTAAATCAATTATAAAGTTAAACCCGATGAGTTATTTTGTGCTTTTAATTTGGCCTTTATATTCCACTTTAAACTGTTCTAACTGTTTTAAATTTGTTCACTTTTGACAAAGCATATCAACATGTTGGATCCAAAAACACAGAGCACAAGCTGGTGAGCATAGAGCAGAATTTAGCAGCTAAAGATCCAGATGTTTCCTCAGGAGGAGGTGGAGACCAAACACGGAGATAAAAGAGGCGACACACTAGACACACCTACTTTATTAGATAATAATATGTTATATGTTTGTTGCTTGACCAACAAGTTAAGTTAAAACTATCAATGAATGCAGGTTTGGCTTCTTTACAACAAGATGCCACCTCCTCATTAACCAACTAAAGTATTAAAGGACCCATCGTATGCCCATTTTACCACAGTTGACCTGGTTCCTTGGGGTCTTAATGAAATGTGTTAAAGCCGGGTGCCGGAGCTCGCGAGCTAGCGTTGGCCGGAGCCGGAGCCGGAGCCGGGAGCCGGGCTAACGCGGCCATGTAGCGAGACTCCCTACATGGGCATGGTGTGGCTATGACGTCTTTTTCCCTTGTAATCCCATTAGACGCACTCTAGTGTATCGTTTCTGACATAGAGGAACTACAACAAATCGCGGGAGTAGTTTTTGGGACTGTAGACATGCCAGATACCAAACTTAATGTGTAGAAACACTACAAAAGTGGAATTTTCATAATACGTCCCCTTCTTTAACAATATGGGACGAGGTGATTGTTATTTTGTTGTAGATAAAATATCACAAACTGTAGATAAATCCGATTCTGTGGCTGAGAGGGTTCTTTGTTCTCTTTATTCCAGGAACAAGTTGGTCAGATCAAGGAGCGTTACGACCACCGGATGCTGCTGAAACACATGCCTTCAGAGTTTAACATCTTCCTGGACCATGTCCTGGCCCTGGACTACTACACCAAACCAGACTACCAGGTACTCACTGATGAACCATGTGCGGCCGGTCTCCGGTGCGTCTTTACTTGAGGTTAACGAGTTTGTCTCGTCTGTCTGTCCAGCTGCTGATGTCGGTGTTCGAGAACAGCATGAAGGAGCGAATCATCACGGAGAACGAGCCCTTCGACTGGGAGAAGGGGGGGGGCGACGTCACCCTGTCGACCACTGCCTCCAGCCAACCACAGCACAACACCCGACCCACCGCCGCCATGGTGGGGTAAGAACCAATCAACCAAACCACGGGCAACATTAGTGACGCCTGCAAAACCAGAGCTGAGCCAAATTATTCAGCATAATGTTCAAATTAATGTTGGTGCATTGCCACTTCTCAGATTAACCAAAATAAGACCCCAGACTATCAAAATAAGACAGGTTTTAATAAACTCAAATTATTCCTAAACCCCTGCAGTCTCTCATCAGAGTTTGATTGAGTTAATCGTTTCGACCGTTTGTTGAAACGAGCAGAATAAATAAAACAGACGACACATTACAACACTTGTGTATTTACGGTTTGTGTCCCACAGAGCCATCGTGACCCCAGTTCCAGGAGATCTTCAGCGGGAGAACACCGACGATGTCCTGCAGGACGAACATCTCAGTGATCAGGAGAACGCCCCCCCGGCCCCGCCCAGTCGAGCCCCTGGGGAGACAGGTGTCCAACACACCGGAGAGTCGGGAGATGCCTGGGAGGACACAGACTTCAACCGCAACAGACTCAGGATCAGCCTGAACAAGGTCCGAAGTGAACAGTGTTGCTTGTAAAGCTGTAAAAACATGTTTGTGGTGGTGTAACCAGAAACTAGTAAAGTAATAGTCATGAATTATTTATTCATTATCTATTTTATTCCACCGTTTGATTCCTTCGATGATAAAAACTTAGTTGCCAAACAATTCATTTCCATTTCTTCTTTGTGTCATGCTGTGGATCTTCAGGGGGCTCAGGAGGAGGAGGTGGGTCGGGCGGTGTGTCCGTCATCGCCAGTTCGAGGCGGAGCCCCGGAGTCACCGACAGGTCAGGGTCGGTCTCTACGGTATCGCCGGGTCAACAGCCCTGAATCGGACCGGCTGTCGGCTGCTGAGGGTCGGGTGGACGGCTACGGACAGAGGTGACGTTAAACTGTTTCACAGCAGGAGTCTTGTTTAAATGTGAAAACACACTGTCCTCACTGTCTTCGGTGAATTTAGAGTCACAATAGTTTCCACATGTCTGTCTGTGTGTCCTCCAGGTCTAGGATGGACATCCTCGGCTCCCCATCTCGTCACGTCTACTCCTCCCAACCTGCACAGATGCTGTCCATCGACCCCGGCTGCCGCGGGGGTGGACAGGCCAGCGGTCGCCAGGAGATTTCGGTGGCGTCCGCGGACCAGGAGGCGCACAGCAACGCCTTCATCCGCTCGGTGCCACTGGCCGAGGAAGAGGACTTTGACAGTAAAGAGTGGGTGATCATCGACAAAGAGACGGAGTTACGAGACTTCCAACCAACCACATCGGGGACGACCGATGAGGAGCCGGAGGAGCTGCGTCCCTTAGAGGAGCAGGAGGAGCGGAGGAGGCTCAGGGCTGCAGGTAACAGACTCTGCATAGACCAGGACACTGACAGAAACTAAGAGAAGCTTCTGCTCCAAGACAAACGCAGACGCAAATCCCTTAGAGTCACAAAACCAAATCACAAACACTAAGTAGACGTAGTGATGAGTGAAAGTCTGTTTCCACCACCTCCCTCTTTACACCCTGTTCTTCCTGCAGGAGGGGACCTGGTGGTTCGGCCAAAGACCCACACCAGGGAAAGCAGCCGAGGGATGCTAACGCTAACAGAGGAGGAGGCGTCGAGGAGGAGTGGTGGGAGCCCCGCCCAGTCGCCCTGTCACTCGCTGCCATCAGGACGCCCCCGTCGGAGAGAGTCGGATCCCACTGGACCTCAAAGACCGGTAAGAGAACCAGCCAACCAATCACAGGAGAGCTGAGCTCTCTGAGGGCATGTTGGTGGACAGATGAGCGGCGTGGAAGGCTGCTGTTTACACTCGTTACTCCTAGGAGGCGCTGTTCAGCAGCCACTGCTCCAGTTATCTGTCGTCAACATGCAGCTTAAAGGGATAGTTCACATCAAAGTAATAATTCACTTAATATCTACTCACCACTATGATGGAGGGGGCGTGAACTGTTTGAGTCAACAGAACACTTCGGGGGAAACAGTGTTGCAGCCAAGGCGACCTCTTCTTCAGACGTGATAACACAACAGGAAAACACAACATGCCTCCATGCTGCTCCCGTGGTGTCATCGAGTGTCCCCAAGCCCCGCGTTCACATTCCACTGGAAACCGAGTCACTTACACCGAGTTTTTAGCCTTAATGTCTCTGATACCTTCATCGGAGGCGTGTTCACGTCTCGCCCAAGAGCACGAGCCTGTGGCTACGTCCGCTAGCTTTGTGTTGTGTTTTATTGCGTCTGAAGAAGAGGTTGCCTTGGCTGCAACAAAGTTTAGCCCTGAGACTCCTTCAGTGACTCAAAGACTTCACCCGGCCCTGCATCGGCTTCGTGGTGAGTAGATGACGGGTGAATTCCATTTTTCAGTGAACTATCCCTTTAAAGGACAAATCCAGCTTCATCTGAGGTCCTGCCGATTTCCAGGTTCCTCTGCTTCCAGATATATTGATTATTCAGATACTTGTACTGTGTCAAATGCAATAGTTTTAAAGGTGCAGATAAAATGTAGCTTGTGGTTCAGTCCTGAGACTCAGAGACGGATCAGGAGGTAAAAGCAGAATTTCCCCCTCAAGGCTCAGCTCCTCCTGCTGTTCACGTTCTTCATGTAGGTTTTGTTTAGTTCGTTATCGAAGGAGACGATGATCATATTCTCATTTCATCGCCTAAAATAATGATGAGTCAGCTCTGTATTTGTTCAGGGATAAGAACTGTTGTAGCACTGAGCTAAATCTTGATAAAGAATTGCGTTACCTCGTTTAAAGTGTGGTTTCCTCCGTGTAACAATACTTTCTTATTGTTAAACTTTCATTGTGTATTTTACTTTAATTTCCTTCAAACAGTGTGGAAACGGTTTCACTCACCAATTATATAAATATTATTGCATTACCAGGTAAAATGCCTTGAGATAATGTATTACGGGATATGTTGCTATAAAAACATAATTTAAGTTCTCTGAAACTTGAATTTTTAAATCAAGAAATATTATCAAATATTGATTTAACAATGGTAAGAATCTGTCCTATAGTGATATTAAATTGTCTGCGTGGTCAGGAAGGAGTCGTAAGCAGCTTTTTGATTTGCTGTTGAAGGTAATGATCTAAACTTCTGGGCTCATGCTGGATTGTCTTTTAAACGGTGAAGAAGGTCGACGCACTCGTGTTCCTCAACCAAAACCTTCCCGCTCTTATTTGCTCTTAACGGTTTATCGGGTGAAATATTCACCACGAGACAAAGACCAAATCACCGCGTTACTAGAACCAAATATTTCCTAAAGATCTACGGAATGATTTTGTTGTGTTCATGTAAAGGAGCCAACGTTAGCATTAGCAGAAACATTTCAAGTTCATCAAACTTCATTCGTTAACTTCCCAACTTCTCCAGAGCTGAAAACAACACCAACGTTTACTCTTGTTTTTCTTCTAGTCTTATTACGTCTTTGCTTCTACTGAAGTTAGCATGCTAACCAGCGTCTCGTCACTTAACCAAACTCCAGGGGATCGGTAGCTGATGAAAATCACAGAACCTGATTCATGGTGAAATGTCAGGATCACAAACACTGATGAAGACACTGTGGAGAAACGATGGAGATTCTATTAGAACAGGAGCTAACACAACACTTCAGTATCCAGGGAGCTCTGGAGAGTTTGAACTGTATTGATTGAACTGAACCTGACCTGAGGTTCGGTTCATCTGGTTCTACATGATTTCCTTTGACCCTGGTGATATCGATGTTTTGATTTTTCCACGAATGCCTGTGACACATAAAGCCTGTTGTTATCGTCCCGCTGTGTGAAAGGCGCGGCCATCTTTTCCTCACCATTGGAACTGAGTGTTAATCTTTCTCCCATTTCTTTCTCCGGGCTTAAATCCTGAATGAGTGAATGTGAAACAGCTGCCATGATGTTTATATGTCAGGATGCTGCTGATGTTTCATCCTCTGCTGCTCTGCTGTGTTTTCTCTTGTTCACTGACACATGCGAGTGACTCACACACACACACAATCAAACTGATCCTGTCTGTTCACGATGGTGAGACAATGCAAATTTAATACAAACAAAACCAGGTTAAAAAAAGAAGCCCAGTGTCTCAGGAACTCACCTTCATGTTGGACTCATCCGTCCAGGGCCAACGTTCATTGGATGTGAGAGTCTGACTTGCTGCCCTGTCACATGCCTGAGATTTACCAGCCCATTCATTCTTCACTAACCGTATCCAGTTGCCCACCCATAACATGCTGGTTCCACAATGCAGATGCCATGTTCAGATATTGTCATAAGTTGATATTGAATGTCATCCAGAGTTTTGCAGAATTGGCCAAAACTGATGTTCTTTGGTTTCCCCTCGTGATGACACAGCAGCTTTTTGAATGGCAGCTGTGATGTGGGGGAACACTTGATTTCTTCGTGAGATTCTGTTGTGCCGGCAATTTTTCAGAATTGTTCATGTTTAAGGAACGTTGGAGATCAAACACATTTAGGAATGTAGACGTGTCGGACTCAGTAAGAAAAGCAGCTTCTCACCCAGTCCAGCAGAGGCTGAAAGACAGAGGGAAGGTTTCTGTGTAGGCGGCAAAGAAATGTGTTAGTCGTGAGGAAAGTAACACAAACTGTGTCCAGGTTCAGGAGCTGTGGACTTTGAGGCGTCTGTGTCCTTCAGCTCCCAAGTAACGATGGATCCAACTCGGGGGTTTCCTCCTTCTCGGGCTAACATGGCCCAGGATTCATTGAGTGTCAGAAACAAAGCTAACATGCTATGATGGTGGCTGAGCTACATAACGTGCAGCAGCTCGAAGTAGCTACAGATGCAACGGTAAGAGCGAGAGAAGCTGGTTGTGCAAACAGGAAATCGTGGACTGAGTCCTCTGAAGGATGAGAAACGTCTCCTTCATTAACGTAGACAGAAGACCTCTGCCCTGACTGGTTGAGCTGAGGAGGGAAACTGGGGAGGGAGGGAGGAGAGGTGTGGTGCTGCATAGCCAACGTTAACTAGCTTTAGCTGCTGTTCACCAATTTAGCCCAAAGTTCAGCCTCAACCTTCTGTCCTTTAATTACTCACGTCTGCCTCCAGTGGTGGAAAGTAGCGTCCATCGATTCTTCAGTGGAGATTAGTTTGGAGAAACTGGTTTTGTCGACTCTGTAGGAGACGTTGGTTCAACCTGAAGGTCGTTCCTGAGGTCGTGGTTTGACCCATTTCCTGCTCGCTGGTTGTTTCTCTCTCCGCTGAGACAGTTTTTTCTCTGGCTGCAGGAGTTCCTTGTGATTTCCTCGACTTGTATCTTTCACTGTTTGTCAAAGACAGTGACTCAACCTCATGCTGCGTCAATCCCAGCTGTACTTTATTCAAACGAAGCCATGAATGTCTCTTTTCAAACAATGTGTACATGACAGGATTCAGTCCAAGTCCGCAAATCTGTTTACTTTCATGATCCTGGAGCAAAGTTCAGGATTTGGAAACGTTCAAAATAAAATAGGTCGTACAGTTTCAAGGTTTTGTTCAGGGATGAATGTAAGAGCCTCCTGCTGCTTGGCCACACACACAACAACAGTATTTGTCTCCTCGACCATATTTCATATCATAAAAAGAGCAAAGTGTCAGAAACCAGTGTTTTCAGGCAATGTCTCAGTGTTTTAATCTTTCAGGATTTCTCGGCCTCCTTCAACTAAATATGAAAAGTATGAAAAGAGAGTTTATGGAAACACTGATGGCGCTGAATAATTATATTTAATATAATATTTATATATATTTGTATTTACAGTTTAATCAACAAAAACAGACACAAAAAGAGTAATTTATGTTCTAAATTTTAAAAAACTGTTCTGATAAACAGATGAACTAATAAAACAGGAACAATCATGGAGAACCAAACCTGACACAATAATAAAAAAGTATAAATGAAAATGTTTGATGATCATTTAATGTACACTAAAAGAATAAAGTGTTGTATCACACCCACAACATCCTGATGAGCCCTCCCAGCGGTGGAGCTCAGTTTGTCCTGAGGGTGGCGCCAAAGGGAGAATCATGGAACTATTGTTAAATCTTATATCTCAACGGTTCATCCTGAAGGGACCAGGAATTTAATCAGGACATTTCATTACATTAGAAGTTTTTCATTTTTTCTTGTGTGTGATTGTGTATTTTATGTCCTGATGGTGGCGCCACAGGAAAGGTCAGGGGCTGTGTTCACCAGAAACATTTAGGATCCAACCACTGGGGAGTCTGACTATGCACAGCAGGTTTCAGGGAACATTAATGTGGAATTATTGAATTTCACATTTGTTTTTACATTATGTTTAAATCTAAGGATTTGCAATAATTTATTTTCTTTATCCATTTATGCTTTTTGGTTGAATTATACATTTATGTGACCATTTTAATTTCTTCATGCACTCATATATGTATTCACTAATACGTCAGGTTTGGTCCTCCATACAGGCTGGATGTTACTCCTCTGATTTTCACTTATCTGCAGCGTGGCCCTTTAAGGCCTCGTCACAGCTGACACGTGTGCACGCGTCTTTATAACGATACTCAAGCGGCGAGCTCGGCTTCCACTTGATTTGATTTTTTCGTGGCGTCACCAGTAGACTCAGAGCGAGCTCTCCTCCACCGCCAACCACCGAGGACTGCCATTCTCTTTTTTTACTCCTCTCCAATTCTTCCCCCCTCCCCTCTCCCTCCACATAACTACTGACGCCTTTGCCCCCAACCTATCGCTTTAAAAGTACACAGTATGTCGAGTTTGACTCACCTGAGGAGACACAGAAAAGAGCGAGGGTGCCATTGGGACAACACAAGAAGAAATAAAGTGATGTTTCGGGGTAAGCACAGTTTAGGAATAGTCCTTTACCTCTGTTCTCTCACTCACTTTCTGTTCCTCCTCTTCCTTTTCCTTCTGTTCAGACAATCTCCTCCCTGGTTTTCCTCCGTTGTGTGTCTGTGTTTTGTGTGCTTGATGACTCCATCTCTCTTTTGTGTTCCCTGTTTCTTTTGTTTTTTTGCATCTCCAGTGGTAATGAATCATTTATTCCTTCAGAATCCAGCAGCTCAAGTTGTGTGAAGTTGTGCAGCCTCAGACTGTTGTAGACTCAGACTGTAGATTCCCTTTGTGCTCGTGCTGGTGACTTTGTCCTTTTTAACTGCTTCTTTGTGGGGGAAATATTTTCATCACTATTTGTGCAGCTAGTCTGACCAATGCCACACAGCTAACAGCTCAACTGTTAACTTTTTCATACTGTAGCTTGTGAGTAGCATCTTGTAGCTCTGACTGTAGTTTACACCAACACTCCCTCAGCTTCTCTCCCAGGCCCCTCCCCTCATGACCTTTGACCAATCAGCTGCAGGCTTTAGATGCGTGAGAGCATCAATTGGCTCTCTCCTTTCTAACGTCTGGTCAGGGGAGGGAGACGAGGGCAGGAAGTCAAATCAGAGTGTTGGGATGTAGCCGTAGAAAAACATAGCATTTCATTTATATTACAACGGGTCTGTTTACGTTTATTAACCTCCCCTCCCTCCCCCTCTCTGATTGGTCTGTTTGCAGTTGGATGATGACAGACACCAACCACGGCCCAATCAGCTGAGGAGGCTGGCCTCCTACGTCTTCTCCTCCTCCACCCTGGAGACGGAGCAGTATCCCCACGGTGGAGGCAGCTTCATTCAGAGGAGCCGCTCGGCAGAGAGTAGCCCCGCCCACATCACCGCCACCACGGCCTCGGCCCGGCGGCGGCACGCTGGCACACTGCCGGCGCCCGGCAGCCCGCGGAGCAGACACTCTGTCCTGAACGTGTCCAGGACGCAGCTGCAGCAGATGATAGCGAAGCTCATGAACAAGAACAGCAGCTGAGACGACTGAGAGACTCAAGAATACACATACATGTGAAATACACTGACACACACACACACACACACACACACAAACACACACACACACACACACATATACATATGCAGGGTTGGCCGAACCATTTTTGTGGCCTGGGGCAGAATTAGTCCCCATTGCCCCCCACTGCACCCTGGTGCCCCTAGATGCAAACTGTACTTAACTGATTATTGATTTATTTAATAATCGATAGATAAATATGTTATGTTGAATATATTTGATATAATATATTTAATATGTTAAATATAATAATATATATATACAAAAATTGTAGATAATTAAAGAAAAATTATAGATACGAAACTGTTTACAAATGCCCTTCACAGAGTCCAGAGTTACATTTTTAATTAAAACCCGGATTTTATTTACGAGCCAATAAAACCAGTAAATAAATGTTAATTTGTGGAATACATTTTGGTTTTGTGCCCCTGGTGGTTTAGTTCCTTCAGACCGGCTCTGCATATACAAACTTTAGACTGTAAATAAAGTTGAATGACTGTAAATCAAGGTGGACGACACGTCTCCACTTCATCACACAATCAGTGTCAGCTGTCAATCATCACGTCTCAGCTTGTTTTACATCATCAAATAACTGATTCAAAACAAACTGATCAGAAACATTTGAGCAAACATCAATGAGATAAGAACGACCTGAAATGACAAACATTTATTGAACAGTTTAGTTCATGTCCTATCCGGTAACTTGGAGGAGGAGGGTTTATGAATCATACTGCAGCCAGCCACCAGGGGGCGATAGACAGGCTCCACTTTTCATCGAGCTGTCATGTCGTCCATCGTTATTTACAGTTACACAAACGCATATATGAATATGCACATGTATGAAACAGCACACTGAGAGACGGACAATAACCGCACACGCTACTACAACAGACCAAGCCATAAAACACACACACACACACACACACACACACATTCACGTAGCTCTACCACCGACCTTTCAAGCAGAGGAACTGAAGAAGAGGATGAAAGCTGACGAAAGGAAATGTTTTCCATGCAATAAACTCGAACTCTCTGCGAACCTGATTTGCACACGCCACAGATCTGGAGTCTGCTGGGAGAATGTGACACAGAGCGTTTCCTCCTTGTTCCTGTGAAGAGGAGCTGCTGACAGACTGTTAAGCTTCACAGTGTTTGTGCGTTTCATTCATTTTTAAAAACGCTTCTCCTGCTGAGACGAAGGAGCGGTTGTCGAGGAATGCAGGCCGTCCCGACGATCGACTTTTTGCACCGAGACTTTGGAGTCGGCGCCCCCCTCCCTGTCCCCCCCCCCGTTCCGCTCATCCCGTCCACCGAGCAGTACACCGACACCGCTTCACGCCTCCACCGACCCAAACCTCATGTTCCATTAAATGTTGAGTGTGAAGAGAAGAGTGTGAGTTTCCTCTGTGAACAGGTTGAAGCTGTGAAAGCGGATCATGGGCTCGGATCTCAGTTTGTCGGAGTGTAAATGTTAAACATCACAAAAGATCAACAAAAAAACAAAAACAGCAACGCTTTTAAAAAAAAACGGGAAAAAAATAAATAAGCTTTTCATAAAATAACAAAATAAAAAAACCCTAACAAACCATTTTACTAAGTAAATTCACAAGTCCAAAAAATGACAATAACAAATTAAATCACGATAATCATTTTATATAAATGTTTCAATATAACTTCCAAAAACATCTTGACTACACAGAAATATAAACTATACAAAATTCAATCCAAGGAAGAAACTACATCCGACAAAAGTTTTGCTTATTTTGCAGCAAATGTGTAAAAGATAATTTTCCTTTGAGTTTATTTACCATGTTTAGTTTTGCACATGAGGAGGATCACATGGTGTCTTTGCATCTCACTCGCCCTGCGTCTGGTTAGTGAAATCATTTGTTGAATTTCCATGTTTCTTTATTAAATAAAATTTGTACGATTGTAGTGGACTGCAAATGGTGGCAGAGCCATGATTGTGTCGGGAGGGGGACGTGTCACAGTCTTACCGCCTGTTGTGTGTTGTTAGTTGTTTTAAAAAGTTAGTTTGTCGTGTGATTGTTGCATCACTGGTTCTATTCTTTTGATCCTTTATCTGGAGATTATGGCTTATGGTTATTATTGGGTTGTCAGTCACTCCATCAATTTCGTACAAACTGAAATATCTCACCATTGTCTTTAAATTTAATTCAGGTGTTCATGCTCCTCAGAGGATGAATCCTACTGACTGAAGTGAGCTTTGTTCCTTCTTCTAGCGCCACCAAGTGGTTCCCATTAGTAGTTGAAAAGACTGCCATGTCATTTAGCTCAGATGTTTCCTCATAACCTTGAGACTTATCTGAGTTTTTATTTGGTGCCATCTTCAGGTCAACATTTTAATTTGACAATACATATATTTTTTTGACCAATTACATCCGGAACTCAGCTGCTTACAGCTATTTAGCAGACATTAGCAAACCTTAGCATGTTAGCATTGTCTTTGTTAGAATGCGTACGGCTTTAGACTCTGTTCTTTGAGCTCTGATCCTGAATCAGCATTAAATGATCAGGTTCTTTGAAGATATATTAAAAAGTTTAGTATTATCTTCATCATAACAAGCTTCTTGTCTCTTGAGTCTCTTTGAGTTGTTTCAACCTGGAGACCAAAAGGAATCCGACACATCGTCCTCCCAGTCAAGGCACTTCGTTGTCTTAACGTAATAATAATGATTAAGTCATAATCTCAAGATAACAAGCTCAAAGCAACTTTCAGAAACGATAGTCAGTCGAAGCTACAGCAGGTTGTAGGAGATTTGAAGTCTTTGCTGTCGTGTGATCCAGGTCTTCTGGAGGACAAGGTCGATCCTGAGACTGGTTTCAAGTTGTCTTTTTGTTGGTGGAGATTCTGAAAAGTAAGCATTGAAGCTTCTTGCCTTAAAGGTCCATCAGATTGTAGGTTTCGGTTGTTCATTAACGTGGTTCTCTGCTGACCTCGGTGGAACGATGAGTCATCGAGTGTGACCTGATGGAGACTGAGCTTCATTGTGTTTTGGATTTTCCTGTTCCTGACTTGTTGTCATGTTTTCAGATCGTAGTCTGATTTCCATCGTGCTTCCTCGTCCATCATGATCTTCTGACCGCTGGACTTTAACTGTTGCACTTTATCACCGCGTCGCCCTGAGAGGATTATTTGAGTTGAAAACACAGATGCAATAAGTGAAATGTAGGATGTGTCAGCAAAAACTGACAAGTGAATTTAGATGTTTTTTCCCCAACAATTTCCAAATCACATCAGTTTTCCCATATTATGTAGGATTGGTAGACTTTGGTTCCAGGTCAAGTTATGGTAAGTTCACGCTACACAACTTTCTGTCTTGTGTGCGGCTGTCTTGCAGTTGTTGTGAGTTCATACTACGACAGGGGGTCTTTCACCTTGTCCTGTGCTCCCATTGGCTGGAGCCGGCTGCAGTTGTCGCAGATTCCGACAAGATTTCCAGCAGGTTTGAAATCTGCTCCGAGTCTGCGATGTTGCTCTTTGAAGAGCTCACTCACACGATTAACGTCTGCCGATCGGGGGCTTCTGTCTGTGACTTTCAAAACCAGTGGGACACACTGGAGACACAGTAAGCGACTGGAAACAAGGCTTGACTCGTACGTCTGCTCTGCTCTGATTGGCTGCAGTTGAAATCTAGTCGAAGATGGTAACTTGACAGTGAGCGATAGCGATTGACTGATCAAATGCTGATTTGGTTCCGATCTGGAGCTTTTATCTGTGAGTGTCAGCTCTGACTTATGAACCACGCAGATAGATTTCTGAACCTAGAGCCTGCACACATCATGTAGCCAGGGGCTGTTTCATTGTTGTGTCGTTTGTTGGTTTGAGTAAAAGTGTGTCACCATGTCCACGGAGTTTCCCGGTAGTTCGGTAATAAAAGAAAAATCAGGAGTAAACACCATGAAATCTGCGAACATCCCACGTCCAATGACCGAACTGTGAAAATCTGCAGTTGTTGTGGGTGAAGATTCAGAGGCTGTGAAATAAAAAGAGCCTCTGGATTCCGAAGGTCCCGCTCTCTATTGTTAATGTCAGTGTAGTTTCTATGCAATTTTTGATTGACACATTGACTCATCAGTTCTTTTGGAAACAAATGTTTTTCAACAAAATGAAAAGAAAATAACAGTCATCAAAACAGACAGCAGCAAGTGATTTGAATTGATATTTAATCAAGAAGTTTGAGGTTTGTGATGTGTCACATTGTCTCTTTTCATTGTGACACTTCCCAGCAAATTCAATAACAGGACTAATACCCTCTGAATCAGAAACAAAATCAGAACCATTGCTCGTTCCGGCAGATGGAGGTTTTCATTAAATACATATTAAATACATGTCTATGGTTTGTTCTTCACGATGTTACGACGACAACATTGTGATGGATGAGTGTTGAGTAGTTTTATATCTGAACGCTGCTGCTGAGCGACAAACCAAAGCAGCTGTTCTTTTGGTTTGTTGCTTTGAAGTCATTCAAACGACCTTCGATTCAAAGTCCGATCTGTGTCTCCTCCACATTCTCAATGTTTTTCCCAAATCTCGCCACATGAGACCTGCTAGGACGGCCATTTTGTGCAATGGAAGCAAATCTCTTGCTTCCTAAGAGTGTAAAAGGGCTACATTAATTAAATATGCACCACCTGCGGTTTCATTAAGCTTCTACCTAAGGCGTTAGCTTTAGCTTAGCCTGAGCAGGACATGTGTGTCAGTGCTGAGGCTCGTTACGGCTCCAGTTTGTTTTCTTGCTGCTTTACGCTGACTTCAGGACGTCCTGCCTGTTTTTTTATATGTATCATAGCGTTAGAGTACAACCACTTAGAGAATGTATGACGTGTGCTAGCTGCTAACTCTGAACTTTGTTTCGCACGCCTGCAAAATGATTCACCTACCGTACAAGATTGTCACTGATACGTGTTTTGTCCTGTGTCAACGTGAACGCAGCGCCACCTTCAGTTAGAAACAGGCTATGGAATTCTCTGTGCTTATTGTGTTGAGGTAAAAACAAACATCTGCAGCATCGATGACAGCGTGTCGCCCCCAAAGACTGTTTACCGACTGTCGCCACTCTTTGCATGAGATCTACTGTAAGAAGGACGCACCTCTGACTGTAATATGACTAAAAACACCACTGTACTGTAATTACAACACGAACAGTGAACATTCACCTCTGACTGAAAGACGTCTGGGATGTTTCTCTGTAAATAATCCACCCTGCGATGAGAGGGGATACTCACGGATCAGAGCTGTCGAGTCCGACTCACTTTAAAATGTCGAGAAGCAGCAGGAGGCGTTTTTTAAACCCTGATCACAGAATCCATAATTCACCATCACCTCTTTTATTCTGCTGATGTGACATTTTACAGTGTTTTGTGTCTGCATCATTTTGCTGTTAAAACACTTTTTAAGCTTCAGTTGAGCCGACAACTTTTCAAACAAGTCTTATTTTTGCTGTTTTTGATATAACTCCCATCGACCATGTTCAAATCACAGCTTCATAACAACGACACCAACAAAACGGATGAGAGCATGAGTGAAAAATCAAACTGTCCACTGTGAATATTCAGCAAATTCCTGCTGGATCAAATCAGGTTCACAGGTCCACTTCAACTTCATTCACTCATCATGGTTTGTAGGAGTTATGGACCCCACAACAAAAATAAGATCCGGTGCTTCAAACCTTTACATGTGAAGTGCAAGACGCTAAATTCTTACAAGGCCGACAGCTCCGAACCAATGAGCTGTCAGAGGCTTGTGAGGCTTCTGGTGCTGTGAGCATGTTTGTACAGTGACTCTAGGATTCATTTCATGAAATTTCCAAAACTAGTATATTGACACTGCACTTGTGAACAGGCTGAAAGAAAACATTAAATTTAATTAATTAGTTTGGAGCGTCGCGTGAGTCAAAGCTGCAAATCGTGTTTTTCAACCCAAAATATGCTGAAAGTGTTCGTTTGATCTAAATTTGATTAATTTGCAGATTGTAAAGAGATTTAAAGAAAACATTGTTGATTAGAAATTCCTTATATGAAGAAATGTGATATTTAAATACAGTGCTGTGGTCAAACCAGAAATTAGGAACATTTTCTTAACCCATGAAAACGACAAACATTATGATTCCATTTCATCAACAATACTGTGAATTTGAAGCTTTTCTGTTTTTATAGTTTCCTTTGCTCTTCAGTCAGTGAGTGTGGATTTACCAGAAACTGTTGAAAATGGTTTAACACAAAACATTTATACCTCATGAATCACGCAGTTGAATTATATTAATATAACAAAAAAAACTATGCTCCTTCCACGACATATTTAATTGCATATTTGATATGTTAGCGCTGGATTCTATGAATAACAGGGTGATATTGTACAGATAAGGTACAGACACTGTGTCTTTAGAGATGAACAGGTGTCTGTGTTAGCTGTGTTTCGACTGAACGCCACATTCACTTCTTTATTGATCCATCTGAACCGCCACATGAAATCCCTCGTGTCTCAGAGGAACGTTCAGACGTAGGAAACCCTTTTTGAGAAGATGAAGATCAGTTTCATGTCTGTGTCACGTAAGGGCAAAGTTTAGCTTCATGTAGCACAAACACTGAAGCAGCGGGACATTTGTAACTCATCTTGTTCCTTTACACAATTCTGATTATCATTAAAACAGCCGGTTTAGTTGATTAGCTTTAATTAAGCTAGGCTAATGTCCGCTAAGGTAGACACAGGAGAAGGTGTTTTCTACTTCTACATCGATTCTAAATTATATAATATACAATTTGCTCAAAATGAATTTGTTTAGTCTTTTAAAACAGCCACGTTTCCCCCTGCTCCCAGTCTTAGTTTGTGCTAAGCTAGGCACATCTCGGACCTATGGCTGTACTAGTTAAAACTCTCTCATCCGACCACAAAAACAAGAATTTCATAAAAAGTCTGAATGTTCCTTCAAAGTGTTTGCAATAAAAGCAGGGTGTCTGTAGATGAGGCAAAGATCGAACAGTGTTAGCTCAGTGTGATGATCCGTGAGTGTCTTTCACGTGTATGATACATGTAAGCGTTTCTTTTTTTATCACATTATGATTGTACAGTTCTGCTTGTATAATTTAAAGCATGTGTTTTAAACCTTTTGTAAATCCAACTGATAACTGTGTACATATACAGAAATGTAGAAAGTCAATAGGTTTGCAGTTAATCTCTAATAGCATGATAATTAGCGGGGTTTAGTCTGTACAGGCTCTATGTTAAATCTTTATGAAGGAAAACACTTGAAATACACCTGATATCAGACTGTGTGCTGTCTAAGGATAAACTCTGCAAAGCATTTTTTTTGTGCCTTTTATATCAATGTATGTAATCTAGACAATCTTGAAAAGCTTGTGTACAACCAAAATGACATTAAAATGGTTTTGGGGGCAAATCCATCAGTTGCTGTGGTCTTTCTACGAGGGGCCACACTGACCTTACCTTCTTCTACACTCTTCTACACCTTCTTCTACGCGGGGGGGGGGGGGGGGGGGGGGAGAGAGAAACCAATTAAATGACAACAAAGAAATATTTGATTGTACAAAGACACATTCCTTGATTTTTGTATAATGTCGATGTAGCATCAGCAGGACTGATGTGATGAGATATGGACACAATCCAGGATGAATGCCACCTCTCATATGTTTGATTGGTCGTCCACGGTGAAGCTGCTATTGAGAGCGAGAGTTGTTTGTGACATCAGTGAACTGCTACCATCATGTTTCTGTTCGATGTTGTGTTGTTCTGAGTCTTTCGCAGGGAAACTAAATTATCGTTAACTTGTTTCCAGGTGTTATCGCCCACGGAGCAGAGCATCCCGCTGCCGCCCTCCCCGGACTACAGGACAAAGGGCCAGAGCGACGAGAAGGAGCATTTCCACATCCTTCCTCAGCTCCAGGCCAAGAGGGCGGACTTCCTCGCAGTAATGCTCACTGGTACTTTGCCTCAGCGCAGGAGCTTTGCCACGCCAGATGAAGAAGAAGTCTCGGAACCTCCAGGGCCAAAGGATGACGACGTCACAAAGAGTGAGTCCAACAGCGAGGCCAGTCAGAAAAGCACTGAACGTAGCCAGGAAGCTGCGGCCTCCACACTCATGGCCGAGGACCAGAGGGTCCAACGGGAGCACGCCTCAGCTGCTGATGCAGACCCTGACATGGAGGACGCATCCAAGACTCTTGTCCTCTTCTCTCCTGGAGACACTCGGAAGTCTCCTTCAGGTGATGATCCTTTGCTAGAGGCTGAGTTGGCCACACCTTGTACCCTCTATTCCCGTAATGACCGCCTCCTGGTCGGGGAGGCAATTCTGCCTGAACCCTCGGAAACTGGGCGCTTGTCCCCAGCTCTCAGGTCAGACTTGAGGCCTTCCACTCCCATCGCTCCTGCATCACCGCCCTTCACCAAAGTTGAGCGAACTTTCATCCATATTGCAGAGACGTCCCACCTCAACGTCATGTCTTCCAACGGTCACTCTGCCAAGGAGAGTGACCGTGAAGTCTTAGCAATCATGAAGGACTCAACTGTAGAGGATTACTCTCGTGAGCAGGGGGGAGCCTCAGTGACAGAAGAGTCTCCAGAGGTGCCAGACCAAACTGCACCAGTTGACAAAGACTCCAAAACTGAGATTGGTGTGTCACCTGTCCTGGCCCAGTCTTTGGAGCCTGTCCCAGAAGCAATGTCACCAGCTCATGAATATAAAGATCTGTCACAGGAACCGAAGAAACAGCCGTCACCCAGTGAAGAAGCTGCCAAGCTTCAGACAACAGCATCAGAACTACCGACATCCATTAAGCCCAGAATCCGCAGCCTAATCCCAGTTCTGATTTCTGAAGAGGATTCCCGGTCAGAAAAGTCCTCCTCCCTCTCTGCTCGGGCTCGGCTCAAGCAGCGGGCCAGGCAGCTGGACTTGGCCCGTCTGCTGGTCCAGAAACAACAGGGTCGCTGGATAAGGGGGAGGATGCTGTCTGGGACATCATCATCGCTGTCCTCTGGGGACGATGAGCGACAGAGGGCCTCTGAAACTCTGTCCACCACAGGCTCAGAGGAGGACATGCACACCTCGGACGAATCCAAGAGAAGCTGGCGTCTTAAACCGACTGACGAGAAAGGTTCCAAGGAGACCCGGAGCAGGATCCCCAGGCCGGTCACCCCCATAAAGAGGCCTTCAGGGGGGCTTGCTGCTACTTCTCCTTCCCCTCTCTCCTTGCCAGAGTCCAGCACTAAAGGAGCACCATCGTTTGCTAATGGGTATGATTCTGTTTCTCTCTTTTTGTGTATTAAAAATTCTCATTTTGAATTTTGCAATTTAACACCTCTAATTTTCTCTTCTGTCCACAGGAATCGGAAAATTGGTCTTAGCACTCTTAGCAGCCAACGGAAATCCAAACCTGCCACACCCAGGTCCTCGTCCTCATGTACTCGCTCCTCTACGGCCCCTGCCCTGACCGGAAGCCCTCGAATGCCCCTGCGAGTCCTGTTTGGAACCCGACGCAGCCTTAGCTCCACTCACTGCAGGACTGACAGCCCCTCTCCTCAGAGAGTATGTCCGTCCAGGCAGCCACTCTCAGTTCGAGCCCCAACTGTCCCCGTGCTACCGCCCAGGACTACAACAACCATGCGGCGCAGTGCCTCACAGGAAGCCACTGCCCAGTCCTCCTCTGGCATCATGTCCACCAGGACCCGGCCGAAACCAGCTGGTACCACAAAGGGGAAACCGGTGGCCAGGGAGAAGGTGGCGCCCGCTAGATAATACAAAGAGACTCATCGCTGAGACACGTTTATGTTTAATCAGTCTTCGGACAAGCAACGCCTCAAAGGTTCTCACTTGATTCCATCTTAGACTGTGCTGTCACAATGACCTCCTTCAACTCATTTACTATGTATGGACCTCTTATTGTTTTCCACGGACAGCTAACCGAACTATCTTCATGGGCTTCCAGTAATTTTCACTGACTGTGGTACAGGAGCGTAGCTGCCATGGTGCTATGGATATGTCCCTGGCCAATCCCTGGTCTACGCTAACTGGTTCCGGGAGGTGAGAGTCTTGGCCTCCAACAAGCCTCTCATCTTACACTGTACTCCCAGCTTGTCCACAGCTATACTACTCTTCTACTGACAATACCCTGCTTGGTTCACATTGCATGGTGAAGTATATCACAAATACATTGACTCTGTAGAAGGAAAATGGAAATCTGTACCTTTACATTATTTGATCAAGTTCTCCCCTTCCTATTGGTCAAAAAAAGATCAAATTGAACTGGTTTGAAGGCCCAAACTATGATACTATCGTAAGAGATTCCTTAATATATCCTGTGTCAATTATAGTCTTGGATAAAGAGAAGAGTTGGATGTGAACACAAAATAATTTGCTCGGCTGCTAGCCTCCTCCTCATGGTGTGACATGGGCATGCTTTAATCAATCTATTTTCTGGGTGTTTTTATTTTGTTTATGCTTTGAATTGTACAGTATATGATAGAATCATTTCCCATAAAGACATCTTTATTTTTTATCTTGCCAAGCAAAATGTAAATTTGAACCTTCTGTACCAATGTGTTGGCACTATGCCTGTTGTTTATCGCATGAGAAAAACAGGGTTCACCATGAGAGGACGACGCTACACCTGCTTGGATTCTGCAGTGCAAAGGTCCGCTGATTGTTGGAGCCCAGGTTGTGTTTGTAGAGGAGTCGATGGGCAGTGAACTGTGAAGTAAAGTCTTGACCATGTGAAACGGCTTCTTGTCATTATTCTCTCCCTGGTTTCCGGTAAAATTAAAAACCAGACGTGATCTGGGTCCAGAATAGTTGAGGTCCAGATCAGATCCATCTAGACTTCCCACAGGCCTCAAGTATGATATACAAAAATACTAGTTTTGATCAGACCGAGGGAGCAACCCTTAATAAATGTGAACTGTAACTAAGAACTTGTGGTACAATATTCTGTGCCAGATATTACAGCTTTAGTTTCCAGTTACTTTTCAGTTTTACATTAAACCGGTGTTTCAGACTTTTTTGTACTTACATTTTAAATACAAAATAAATATTGTCCCTCAGCACAAAGTTCTGAATACATGAGCATTCGTCTCTCAAAATTAATGTCATCAGTAATTTTCATGTTTAGTTAATGCTTTAGCTCCCTAACCCCTCCGGTTGTAACGACTGTAAACTTCTGGCTGCTCTTCTGTAGCTGCAAACATCACGTGACTCTCAGCTGTGTTTACCAGAGGGATGCACCAGAATGAGACCGGTGATAGGCCTGGACGCCTGTCACTCAAAGTGCAGCTGATCAGAGGAGGGCTCAGAGGGCAGCTCTGCAGCTCCAGAGAGGACGGTCAGAGGACATGGACATACACAGTGCAGCAGTTTGTCCACTTGTCCACTTGTCCACTGATGCATCATCTTAGGGACCAACACCTCACACTAAGTCCAGGAAAGATGTAAAGTATGAGCCTTTAATACTCTGTGCATGAGTTGAGCCTATTATCTACAAATGAACTCAAATGTAGTTAGTTGTTGGTCCGTTGCAGTCAGAGCTACAAGTATAAGGAGGCTTTTTATATTGCTCATGTCAGGTGCCACGTTCCCAAGTAATAAACATGTGTTCTGTACGTGATGGTGGTGAAGACTGATGTGGAATTGATCATATATCAGCAGTGATGACACCGTACGTACTGTAATGCTGAGTCATAAATATATCTTCTGTGGGTCAAGGACGCAACTCAACAAAAAAACAGTGTCCATGAGATCGATTGAGGAACAGCTTCGACCAGAGGAGAAAAACTAGGACTAGTAGGAGCAGTAGCAGCAGTATTCATAGTAAATGCACTAGTAGTAGTAGCAGCAGTATTAGTAGTAGTTGCACTTGTATTAGTAGTGGTATTAGTAGTAACAGTAGTGGTTGCACTAGTAGTAGTAGTAGTTGTTGCACCAGTACTAGTAGTAGTAGCAGCAGTATTAGTAGTAGTTGAACTAGTACTAGTAGTAGCAGCAGTATTAGTAGTAGTTGCACTAGTACTAGTAGTAGCAGTAGCAGTATTAGTACTAGTAGTAGTAGTAGAAGCAGTAGTAGCAGCAGTATTAATAGTAGTTGCACTAGTAGTAGTAGTAGTAGTAGTAGTAGTAGTAGTAGTCTTTTTGCTGCTGTAGTTCTGGTGGTTATCCGCTAGGAGGCAGTGATGAGGCCCTGGGCCGAGCAGCAGTAGTGACGCAGAGACAAGATGGCGGCCCCGGTGCAGGTGTGTTGTGTGGACACCCTCCCTCCTCACCTGAGTCCTCTGGACGCGTTAATGTTCGAATCCCACCTGGACGCGCTTTTCCACAGTGACACGGAGCCGCCCACCGTCCTCTTCAGCCCGCAGCGGCCTCAGGGCTGCGGGAGGTCGGGCATCTTACTGCGCGTCCACCCGCTCACCGAGCAGGACACCGCGGGATGCGGAGACAGACACGTCCCCGGTGCCGAGTCCCGAAGCGGCGTCCGGCTGTTCGTCAGCCGCTTCTTCCTGCGGCACCACGGGCTCCAGCGGCTCGGCTGCTCCGGGACGGTCCGGGCCCTGGAGCCTGTCAGCCTGGACAGAGTGGTGCTGGGAGCCCGCAGCAGAGAGAGCCTCCGCTGGGCCGGAGGGGAGCACTTCACCGCCGGGCTGCTGGAGCTCTGCCGCCCGGGACAGTGGCTGCTGGTCCGGCAGGGAGACCCGCTGCTGCTGCCCCGACCCCCGCTGCCGGAGACCCCCGGAGAGGAGCCGGGACAGGTCGGTGTAAACAATCAATCTATAAAAGTATTTATACTAAACAGAAGTTTCAAAGTTACACTTCTGCTCAGAAAAGACTCAGAAGTTAGTCCAGCACATGAAGTACATCTCCGTTGAATATATTCTGTGATATTCATCATAATCTGTAAAGTAGTAACTTAAGTTCTAACGTTAAAGTACTTTTCCCTCTGACATGTGTGAAACACAAGTATAAAGTAGCAGAAAATATGTAAAAGGTAACTTAACTTTAAACTGTACAGAAAAGTACTAGAGTAAATGTACTTAGTAACTACTTGGGTATTTTTGATAATGTGGACAAATTGATATTGTTTTAGGGAAATAAACACAAAAAATATACATTTTTACTCAACTTTTTTTAATTTACTGAAATGAAATGATTATATTTTTATTTTGTGTGTCACAGATTTCTCTAAATTAGAAATAACATAATTCGGAGAGAAACTTGAGATTTTTTGTCTTAATTAAACTTAATTAAAATGTCATATCAATTCATTCATTTAATTCAAAACATATTCTGTCAGGAATAACAGCAACGCAGCAGAAAAACTAACTTATATTCAATAATAATATATCAAATGGGAACTTGTCAGACTTCTACTTAGAAATACAAACTTTATTCTTTAACATCAAAGTTTGTCGTTGTCTGAATGTGGATGTTGTGTTGTCGGGTGCAGCAGCCGCTCCTGGACCTGATGGTGTTGGCCTGCAGCCCGGTATCACAGGGCCGGATCACAGCCGACACGTCTCTGGTTCTGACCGACTGCTGGGACTCAGTGGATCCCCCGGGGGCCCCCCCGCCCTGCAGACCGCTCAGTCTGAGCTTTTCAGATTTTGCTCATTATGCCGACAGCCTCGGGGGGGGGCGCTCTCTCCTCGACAGCAGGAAGCTGCTCGGCTCGGAGTTCTCAGACATCCTGCGGGCGCTGGAGTGCAGGGTGGACGTCCTGGTGGTGGACGTCTCACGGTGGACGGGCGTCAGAGGTCACCAGGGGGCAGTGGTGGACGTGGACAACTGCGTGTTCGTGAGCAAGCAGCTGCTGCTCCGGCTCGGGCTGTTTAACCACGAGTGGGTGGAGCTGTCGAAGGCGGGAGGATCCTCGCGACCTCAGCCGGGTCAGGTGGACGTCAGGGGGGAAGCTGGCCGAGAGCGGCTGGTATCTGTGGTGGTGGTGGATTTGACTGAGAGTCCAGATCTGCAGAACCAGGATGAAGTTGGTTTCATATCAGCGTGTCTGTGGTTCAACTTGACCGGAGGGGAAGTGATTCCTGTGAACAGCCTGACACTGAGGATGAAGGTGAGCAATCCACCAGTCCACCAACAAATCTCATTGTCCAATCGATTCGGTTGTTATCATCTGTAAGTAAAGATGGACGACATGACAGCTCCCAAAAGTGAAGCCAAATCATCTTGTTCGCCCCCTGGTGGCTGGGTGCAGTATTGATCATTAACCCTTCCTCCTCCATGTGAGCAGATGGGACAAATCAAGAAATCTAAAAGTAGACTTAAAATAAATGTTTGTATTATATGAACTAGATTACCCCCCCCCCCCTCTCACTGTGGCCTCTTGTCATCTTGTCTCAGAGGTGGAGACCGGCTCCTCTGGAGGTCGCTGGTGGCTCTGACACTTCCTGTCGCTCAGCTTCTCCTGCGTTCGCCGCCGAGCTTCACATCCAGCCGGTGGTGTCTCTGCTGCAGGACGACCGGGGGGGCGGCGACGCCCTGCTGTCCGAACACTTCAGTTCTCCCAGGTCAGCCGCCGCCAGAGACACGAAGGTCTGAGTCGCAAGGGGAGTCGAGTCAATGTCAGCTGTCAATCAAGACGTCTCAGTCTGTTTTGATATCCTCGAATTAATAATGTGTCTTTAAACTGATCAGACACACTTGAACTACCACAACGACAAACGTTTATTTTACTTCTTTGATTTGTCCATGTCCCATCTGCTAACATGGAGGACGGGGGGGTTGTTTACTTGTGTGAGCTGTCATGTCGTCCATCTTTTTTTAGCGTCTGTGATTGAATGAAGAACTTGAAATGTAAAGCGACACCTTCTCATTTTACACGTTTGACTGATTCCATGAAAACTTCTTACAAATGTTCTCTCGAGTCGGAGGAACTGGGATCTGAGTCTGACCAGTGGCTTCTTTCTCTCTGCAGACTGGTTTCACTCGGAGACGTCTTATCAGTTCCCACTGAAAACCATCCAGACCTGCTGGAGAACAACTGTGACGGCATCCACAGGTACGACACTTCAGAACCTGAGGAGCGCTCTAAGGTCCTTCAGGAGGTTCGACATGGTTATTGAGGAGCTTCTCAGGATGGTTTAGTGGTCGATGTGAAGGTTCTAAGCGGTTCTATGAAGTTAGTGGTTGTTAAGGAGGTTCTTCAGAGTTCAGGGGGATGTGACGAGGCTGGAGTCACCAAAGAGGAGGTTCTTCAGGTCCTCTATGAGGTTCTCTGCTTCTTCCGGAGGTCATACAGTCCTGCAGGAGGATTCTAGGGACCTTTGAGGATATAGAGGGTTCTTAAGGTGGTTCAACACCTGTCAGAGATTTGAGGTGATGTGTTATTCAGGTTTAGAGAAATGTCCGGAGCATCAACAAAACACCGAATGAAAGTACGTCTCTTTAAACTAGAAGAATTGACTTGAGGAGAAGTGAGGAGAGGTTCCTCAGGCACGTCACATGACACACTTTGGGTTCTTTTCCTTTATTTACATATATATTTATACTTTTTTATTTAGGGAAGTTAATCAGTTAAATACTGTAACTAAGACGTTAGTCATTGACAACAGGGAGATTTATTTATTCCTGTAGCAAACGTTCAGCTCTGTTGTTCATGTGTTGATGTTTCCCGGTGATGAATCTGTGACCTCTGACCTCTGACAGGTCTCCTGTGCTGTTCTTCAAAGTGCAGAAGGTGTGTCCGTCTGCAGAGGAGGAAGGAGGAGGAGGAGGAGGAGGAGGAGCTCTCCTGGCAGACAGACTGCACACCTCCCTCTACATGGTGACCTTTGTCTTTGAATGTGTGTCCTCGTCTCAGCCGGCAGTAAACTTCTGTCAGAGCTGGGCCCCGGTGTCGGTGTCGGTCTGTGGCTCTGACTCTGTGGACGTTTGTTTTGTGCGTGTCCTCAGGGAGCGTCCACTAACAGCCCCGTCCCCTGCAGCTGGGTGGAGCGAGGGTCTCTGTGGAGCAGTCTGTCTCCTCCGGGCCTGGACAGGACCGTGGACCTCCTCAGCAGCATCATCCTGCCCCACCTGCAGCACAGGTAACTCTCTAACAGCACTAGAGTCTGCCTGCTGAGGCCTGTCACAGAGAGAGCGTGACCGGACCATGTGTGTGGTTGCAGCAGCTCTCTGTCCGGTTGCACCGTCCTCCTTCACGGTCCTGCAGGAAGTGGGAAGGTGACGGTGGTCAGCGCGGCGAGTCGCAGACTGAACCTCCACCTGCTGAAGGTACCACGTCCTCAACATGTTTGATTCCACGTCTTCTTCTTTCTCTGTGTCGCTCACACTTCACGGCCCAGAGACCGTTTTCTCATCACTGTGATATTTGCCACATATTTAAAGTGTTGAACTTGTTGATGTCTCTGGTCACATGGTGCCCTGTGCAGGTGGACTGTGTGAGTGTGTGCGCTGACACACCTGCAGCCGCTGAGGTGAAGCTGACCTCCTTGTTCCAGCGAGCCGCCGCCCTGCAGCCATGTGTCCTTCTGCTCAGGAACCTGCAGCTCCTGCTCCGGCCCAGAGGGGAGGAGGACGCCAGGGTCCAGGCCGCGCTCCACCATCTGCTCAGCAGCGCCCCCATCAGGTCACTGGCTTTCTCTAATGCTCATACACTAACACAGAGGAGTCTGAGAGCTGGCTCCTTCACACTGAACATTTACCTGCTCGGATATTAACACATTGAAGCTCTGTGTGTTTCAGTGTGGTGGTGGTGGCGACCGTCTGCAGACCTCGGGACCTTTCTGCGGGTGTAGTGACAGCGTTTGTCCACCAGGTGTCATTAGAGAGCCCCAGTGAGGAGCAGCGGCGCTCTATGTTGTTGAGCCTGAGCCGAGACCTTCACCTGGGCAGAGACGTGAGTCTGGAGAGACTCTCCAAACTCACAGCGGTACGGCAGCACCCAGCAAACTGATCTGTCTCTGGAGTCTCAATATTCATTATATAATATTTATATAACGCCAAATCATAACATACACCCTCTCCCCTGATCCTTGGACAAGCTTTTCTTCTGGTTTCACTGGTGTTTGTTGGTTGGTTTCTGCTCTTCCTCATCTCTTCTAATTCTGCTGTTATCTCATCCATATTAATCTACATTGAGCACAGACTCGTGAGAATCTATCAGTTGTTCACGTTTAGATCTTTTATTGTTGATAATCAGATCATTGACCAGAGTTTCTCCTGCTCAGGGTTTTGTGTTGGGAGATCTCCGGGTCCTGCTGGCGGAGGCCGGTCGAGCTGCCTGCAGGAGGCTGAGTCACACCTGGTGAGGCAAACAGAAAAAAACTCACTTTTATTAATGACATTGTATCAGTTATTATTAACGACAGTATTGTATTTTGAAATAAGTATCAATAACTACTTCACAAGCTACCACAGTTTCTTAGACTACATATTTAATTTAAGATGTCATCAGAGTCATAAACAAAAAAGATTTTCTAAATTTCACTTGAAAGTGTCTTATATTAGAACTAGAATTCGGACTAAACATGATAAACACTGTGTTGTTTGAGCAGTGGGGGTCGGCGGGAGGAGGACCTGTGCTCCAGCGGAGTGACCGTCCTGAACCAGGACTTCACCTGCGCCCTGGAGACGCTGCAGGACGCCCAGTCCAAGGCCATCGGAGCCCCGAAGGTGACCGATCAGTTCATGATGCTCTATCCTCTGTTATCGTGTGGACGTCCTCTGGTCGCTCCAGCTCCGACCCTTCTTCTCTTCTGTGCACATACAGATTCCTAACGTGCGCTGGGAGGATGTCGGAGGTCTGCAGCAGGTGAAGAAAGAAATCCTGGACACGATCCAGCTCCCTCTGCAGCGTCCGGAGCTCCTGGCTCTGGGCCTCAGCCGGACCGGGGTCCTGCTGTACGGACCCCCGGGAACAGGGAAAACCCTGCTGGCCAAAGCCGTGGCCACCGAGTGCTCCATGACCTTCCTCAGGTGGGGGGGGGGGGGCGGATACTCACCTGCAGCTATTATCATATTGATTCTCGTCAGGTGTAAAGTTGAAATCCCACAAAACGATCTTGTTTTGGGTGTTTTAGACTTTTTATCAAGACGTTTCTCAAAACACTGTTTAGCTGAAGCTCAGTTTCCTGACGTGTTCCTGACGTGTTCCTGACATGTTCTTGACCTGTTCCTGACGTGTTCTTGACCTGTTCCTGACGTGTTCCTGACGTGTTCCTGACGTGTTCCTGACGTGTTGCTGACGTGTTCCTGACGTGTTCCTGACGTGTTCCTGACGTGTTCCTGACGTTTTCCTGACGTGTTCTTGACTTGTTCATGACGTGTTCCTGACGTGTTCCTGACGTGTTCCTGACGTGTTCCTGACCTGTTCTTGACCTGTTCATGACGTGTTCCTGACGTGTTCCTGACGTGTTCCTGACGTGTTCCTGACGTCTTGACTTGTTCATGACGTGTTCATGACGTGTTCCTGACGTGTTCCTGACGTGTTCCTGACGTGTTCCTGACGTGTTCTTGACTTGTTCATGACGTGTTCCTGACGTGTTCTTGACTTGTTCATGACGTGTTCCTGACGTGTTCCTGACGTGTTCCTCTTGAGTTCTTACTTCTCTATCTGCTCTTGTTTCAGTGTCAAAGGTCCGGAGCTCATCAACATGTACGTGGGTCAGAGTGAAGAGAACATCAGAGAAGGTTCGTGTCACTCGACTTCTTTCACTTGTTCTTAATGTTAAAGCTCAACGTAAACTAAAGGAACCAATTTCATTTCATTTCCACAAGTTTCACACGAATTAACTCAAATAAAAAAGTAAAATAAATATAATAATAATTAATTTGACTCATTCAGGCTCTTCAGTTGTTGGAGCTTTTGAATTGACTTGTGTTGATTGTTGTCCAGCAGCTCTTGTGTATAAGTGTTGTGTTGTTCAGTGTTCAGCAGAGCGCGCTCAGCAGCTCCCTGCGTCGTCTTCTTCGATGAGCTGGACTCACTGGCTCCCAGCAGGGGGCGCAGTGGAGACTCTGGAGGAGTGATGGACAGGTGAGGATTCTCCTTCTTATTCTTATTCTTTAATGTCACATTTTCTCCCATTTCTCTTTTATTTGTTTGCTGTTTTTTTTTAATTTTCTAATTAATTCTTTTTTCTAATTAATTTATTCACAGAGTGGTGTCTCAGCTGCTGGCCGAGCTCGACGCGCTGCCCTCGACCGCCGGGGTGTTTGTGATCGGAGCCACGAACCGTCCAGACCTGCTCGACCAATCACTGCAGAGACCTGGCAGGTCAGAGCGCGCACGCGCACACACACACACACACACACACTTAGTGAGAATATAGCTTATGATAAGAGTCCTACAATGTTTTATAATACGTATTAGATAAATTATTAAAAACCTTTTATAAAACTGATTTGAAAATATCTTTTAGCTACAAGACATATTTTAGTTTATGTAAACCACCTGGATACTTCATTTTTACATATTAGGCAGACAGATGGCGCTAGAGTCCGACCCACAAAGGGAATTTAATGTTTAGAAATACAGGAAGTGGAGAAACACCATAACACACATCAGTCATTGTTTGTGTATCATCTTTTACAAATACAAATTTTACAGTTTTACTTAAGTAGATTTACAACAACCAACTTTATAAACAATTCTTTTGAAAGTGCGAGGAGGACGTCCGTCAGTTTCACTCAAAAACATTGAGACGTCCTTTAACATGTGTTTTTATGATTCTGTGAAACTCTCTCTCTTTGCCTCAGGTTTGATAAGTTGGTCTACGTTGGACTCAACGAGGATCGAGTCTCTCAGCTTCAAGTTCTTCAGGCCATCCTCAGAAAGTAAGAGCAGCGCCCCCTGTAGGAAGACAGCTCAGTTATTTTCTCTGTTTAGATAAACAGCCACATCATCAAACAGCTGTGGACAAGAACAAAGTATTATTATGGATTTTGTCTAACTTACTAATGTTGATGTCAGGTTCCAGCTGGACCCGGCGGTGAACCTGGAGGAGGTGGTGGAGAGTTGCCCCGCCCACATGACCGGCGCTGACCTCTACGCTCTGTGTTCAGACGCCATGACGGGCGCCATCAAGAGGAAGATCGCTCTGATCGACGAAGGTGAAGACAGGAAACAAGTGATCCTGTGAAGTCCAGAAGTCCTTTGATCATTTTGACTGTTCAGCAGAAAATAACTGAAACTTGTCTCTCTCTCTCTCTCTCTCTCTCTCTCTCTCTCTCTCTCTTTTTCTCTCTCTCTCTATCTCCCTCTCCCTCTCCCTCTCTCCCCCTCTCTCTCTCTCCCTCCCTCCCTCCCTCTCTCTCTCCCCCTCCCTCCCGCCCTCTCTCTTCCTCTCTCTCCCTCCCTCCCTCCCTCCCTCCCTCCCTCCCTTCCTCTCTCTCTCCCTCTCCCTCCCTCTCTCGCCCTCACCACCCTCTCCCTCTCCCCCTCCCACTCCCTCTCTCTCTCGCCCTCCCTCCCTCCCTCCCTCCCTCCCTTCCTCTCTCTCTCCCTCTCCCTCTCCCTCCCTCTCTCGCCCTCCCACCCTCTCCCTCTCCCCCTCCCTCTCCCTCTCTCTCTCGCCCTCCCTCCCTCTCCCCCTCCCTCGCCCTCCCTCCCTCCCTCGCTCTCTTTCTCCCTATCCTCCCACCCTCTCCCCCTCCCTCTCCCTCCCTCTCCCCCTCCCCTCCCTCCTCCCTCTCCCCTCCCTCCCTCCCTCCCTCCCTCTCTCTCTCTCCCAGGTGTGGACTCGGAGGACTCTCCTGTCGTTCTCTCCGCTGACGACTTCTCTGCCTCGTTAGAAAACTTCAAGCCCTCGGTTTCTGAACAGGAGCTTCTCCGATACGCAAACATCCAACAGAAACTCAGCGTGACGTAGAATCACAGGAAAATAAGAACTGTCAACAACGTTCACGCACGACAAGATGCTAATGCTGTAAATTTAACTTGAACTGTTATTAAATAATTTTATGAAATCAATAAAAACGAGAGAAGATGCAGAAGAACAGTTTATTGAAGCTGAATTGGTGTTACCTGGTTCTGCCACTAGGAGGAGCTTTTTACAAATAATCAGCTATAATAATCTTCTGTCATGGTGACTCTACTTTTACTATAGAACCAGTGCTGATTACATAAAGAACATAGAAAGGTAATGAGGACTCAGTTCTTAATGTCCCAGCTGCATTAGTAGCTACACTTGAGGAATAATTCTCCCTTCAATGTGTTTGTTGTTGTGCAGCTCTGGAACCTTCCAGAGTTTCTCTTTGCTAGCATCAAGCTAACTGCTAATATGCTACTTTAACTAAATCTGACATCATTAAAGTTAGCTGAGATGTGTAATAATGATAAATGTTTTTTACATCTGACTATAAGGTTTGTAATGATTGTTAATCACTTTACTTTTGGCAGATTTACTGGAATGTTTCTGAACTTTGTCATATTTAACTTATTTGTATAAAATATATTAAAGATGATGTTAAATTCAAAAGTTAAATATATGGAGGACAGTTACAAAGTCTAACCAGCAGAGGGAGACAGGGAGAAACATCCTGGATCACAAAGCTTTTATTTTGGTACGCACGAATTGACATATTAGCTAAAAAGTTACTTAGTTACACTTTGATTAACATTTAGATTAAGATTTAATATTACACTTGACATAGATTTTATATTTAACAGACATGTTTAAAAATTATATTTAATATGTAGATTTGATATTTAGATTTGGTCTAACATTTCACATTTAGATTTCAAATCTACAACAAACAATGAGATTTAAGGATTTTTTAATCTGCAGTTTATTGAGCAAAAACAACATTATAAGAAACCTTGTTTTTTTAAATGCGGAGTTTGAATCATCACACACGTTTGTAACGTTCCACGACGTCTTCTGGTGTTTGTCGTGTGAAAGCTACTGAGTGTTTGGCTCTGACAGAAGAACGTGAGACAGCAGGGGGCGCCCCTGTCAGATTTCAGAGTTTAATCAGCAGTTGCTTCATCTTCTGAGACTCAAACACATCAACCTGGAAAACTGAGAACACAGGGACAGCTGAGCTCCACCAACAGTTTGTCGTCGGGTAGAAGTGATGAACAGGCCACAGTCATTACAGTCGAATGAGCCAAAACACATGTGTATCTGAAGAGGGGGGTGAGAAGGCTGGCGGTCCAGGTCTGGTGTAATCCGGATTAATCTGGAGGTCTGGATCTCTGTGCTTTGTTCTCTGGCTTCGATCTGTTCTGTGGTTCCTGGGTTTGAGTTCGTCGCTGGGGCAAAGATCGTTCACGCTCCTCTTCCTCTTCCTCTTCCATGTCTAAGGAGACGCCCGTCTCTGGGGAGGACTCAGATGAAGTGGGGCATTCGACATGCAGGTTCTGGAGGAAACAACCGAGGTCATCAGAGATCTTCTGGACAAAGAAAATCCAGACACACAAGAAGGTAATCAAACAAGTCGAGTAATTATATCACTGGAAAGAAACACAATGTGAACACAACAGCCCTTACCCCCCCCCCCCCCCCCCCCCCCCCCCCCCCCAGATTCCTTCCTCAACAACACGGTTGAATGTAGCAGGTTTGTTTTGAAAGGTTCAGTGTGTTTGATTTAGTGACATCTAGTGGAGACTCTGAATAATGCAACCACCTGAACCCCTCACGGCTTGTGTGTAAGAGAACGTTCACTTGGCGACAGGAAACTGTTCAAACTGTACAAACTGTACAAACTGTACAAACTATACAAACTGTTCAAACGGTTTCAGGTGATACGAATGAAAACGTTCAGATTTGTTTTCACTTCCGATAGAAGCTCCTGAATCCTTCACACTGAACCGATTAAAGAAACAAGTTTAGATTCAACGTTCCGGAAAGATTCTGGATTTAGTTTCACATCCGTCGCGGTGACGTCACCCGTTGGTTTGTGAGCCGAAGCCTCAGCTTCACATCGTGTTCAGCGCCATCTTGGTTTGTGGAAACCAGAAATAACCATATTTGGAGGACCAGGGGGTGGAGCCTGACGGAGAGCTGCGGACTCGCCCCACCCACAACCTGCCACCTGCATCCATTGGACGGCAACAGCTGTCAATCAAACTGTGGTACCCCCCCCCCCCATGCTTTATGGTCTGTTTGACTCTAAATGATCATAATTCACTAAATGATCATCAGCTGTTTGAAGAAGACTTGAAACTAGAGACTGAGACAGAAACTCCTGAATGTTACTGACATTAGAAAGTGAGAAGTCACTTTCTCTATAGAAACTACCAGAGGAGTCGCCCCCTGCTGGTCACTACACAGAAGACAGGTTTCTGGACCTGGAGTTTACGTCTCCATTATATATATATGTTTTTTAAACTTAACCCTCATGATTCCTGAACCTGAGAAAAACAAACTTCAGTGTGTAACATTTCAAAAAGATACTTTGTGAGTTTCCGTGGTGAAGGTTACGCTCGCTCCTCTGACCACTTCCTGTGTCTGTGTCGATGTCGGGGTTAGCATTCCTCCGTGCAACATAAGCTATATTTACCGCTTACGTGGCCTTTGCTACTTTTGTGCGCTTCATCCTTTTCCTCCTCATCAGTGTCACCTGAGGCCTCTTCAACCCGGCGATCAGCAGCCAGCAACCGGGGCCGCGACTTGGTGAGCCAGCCTTCTCAGTAGCGTCCCCTTGGGAAACCTGCAGGAACCACAGCGTGAGTCTCTACTGGCACCAGTCACACTTCATCCTCCAACACACAACTGTCCAACAACGTATAAACACACACAAACCTTCAGAAACTGTCATCAGATAAAAGAAAACCCTTTGTCCTATTCATTTCACTCAAGTTCAAGATTTGACACAGTTGAGTTTAAACATGACGGAGAAGACGGGGCCCCGAGCTGAGGAAGGGGCCCCGAGCTGAGGACGGGCCCCGAGCTGAGGACAGGGCCCCCGAGCTGAGGAAAGGGCCCCCGAGCTGAGGACGGGCCCCGAGCTGAGGACGGGCCCCTGAGCTGAGGACGGGCCCCCGAGCTGAGGACGGGCCCCGAGCTGAGGACGGGCCCCGAGCTGAGGACAGGGCCCCCGAGCTGAGGAAAGGGCCCCCGAGCTGAGGAAAGGGCCCCCGAGCTGAGGACGGGCCCCCGAGCTGAGGACGGGCCCCGAGCTGAGGACAGGGCCCCCGAGCTGAGGACGGGCCCCCGAGCTGAGGACGGGCCCCCGAGCTGAGGACGGGGCCCCAAACACACATCCGACCTTCAACACGTCAAACTGATGAATCACAGCTGACGACAAATTCAGGTCCGATAAAAATATCCACGTTGTCAATGAAATGTTTAACGACTTTTACAAATGAGTCGTTAACCTTCGATCGTCTTAAATCCAAACCGGAATAAAATAATTTTTATGTTTTATTTTGCAGCCGCTATAAATATTATTTATGTTGTAAATGAATCAATAATTATTTTCTAAATAAACAGATTAATTAGGAAGCTTCACAAATCACAAACAAAACATATTTAAATAACGATAAAAGGAAATTATTCATCGTCACGTTTTATTAATTTAGTCGCTTGAAATATTAAACTTTAGCAACTAAAGTCACAAACGTTTGTTTTGTTTGAAATCATTTTTCACTTTTTGTAAAGAAAATAAATTAGTATGAATAAAGAACCGATCAGAAAACCATTAACGTAGATGGACTCAGATTTTCTGTCCCCGTCGCTCTTTTCGTTTTTCTTTTAATCTTTAATCCAGAGTTTGACGTCAGTAGATCCTCTCGACCAATCACGTGTGTGCGTTTCAAACCGGAGCGCGCGCCACGTGGAGCGGAGCCTCGTCTCCCGGTGCCCGGAGCCTGGAGAGGAGCAGCTCTCACATTCTGTCACCGCAGCTGCGACCTTTGTGTTTCACACGAGCCGTCAATTGTTCGCACGTTGTGCTGTTCGAGCAAAGTGAAACCAGCCGGAGAGAAATCTAGCAACGTTCAGACGCCATTGTTGTGTCCTGTGCGGGTTTGACGTGAACTGTAGCGGAGCAAACGTTGTTTGTGAAGCCCCCCCCCCCCCCCCCCCTACTCTTCATCCTCCTCCTTGTGATCTCTTCATTTCTTCTTTTGCAGGAACAACTCGTTTCCTCTCGTTCAAACTCTTTGTCTCTTCTCCTCCTCTTCACCTCCAAACTTTCATCTCTTTGTTTTTCTTCTTTTCTACAAAACTTTGTTATTTTGGCAGAATCAGGTTCGATCATAAAATCACAACATCCTGTATCTGCAGCTCCTCTTCCTCCTCTCTTCCTCCTCCTCGTCCTCCTTCTCCTCCTACTACTCTTCCTCCTCTTCTTCCTTCTTCTCCTCCTACTACTCTTCCTCCTTCTCCTCCTACTACTCTTCCTCCTATTCCTCCTACTACTCTTCCTCCTCTTCTTCCTCCTTCTCCTCTTACTACTCTTCCTCCTACTCCTCTTCCTCCTCCTCTCTGTTACTGACCAGTCGTGGACGTCCTTCTTCTCAGATGACCCAGGTAACTTGGACATTGTCCTCGTGTGTCCTTCCACTCACTATTAGTATCTGAGTCACAAACGAGCAGCAGCTCATCATCATCATCACCATCATCATCATCATCACCATCATCACCATCATCATCATCATCATCACATCATCATCATCATCATCATCACCATCATCACCATCA
>NC_070628.1:1355771-1362344 GCF_947347685.1 Pleuronectes platessa | reverse complement strand
TCCTGTTTGAACGTTTCTGTTGTCGAGGTGGACGCAGCTGTTTGTCCTCAGCCCGTCCCCAGCAGGTGTGGGTCGGTACAGCAAACAGTGCGGAGGTGGACGATGACAGACACACACACACAAACACACACACACACACACACACACACACACACACACACACACACACACACACACACACACACACACACACACACACATAGTTGTGTCCATGTTGTTTTGTTCCTTCGCTCTCATTTCACTTGATTTTAAAACTAATTTTCATTTACCTGTTTTTATCATTTATATTTACTCAACATTAATCGTTCTTCTGAATTTGACTGAGGAACTGGATCCCACCGAGTTGTGCACGTGACCCGGGTCAGGACAGCGGAGCGCTGACTCACCCTCTTCCTCAGGTTGTACGTGAGAACCAGGTTCCGGGCGAAGTGGTTTGCGAAGTTAGCGTAGAACGCGAGGACCTTCTGCAGCGCGTCTCGTTTGATGATGTGAAGGTCGCAGTAGGTCAACGCTCGCACGTTGGCACAGGACTGAGCCAAGGTCATCTCCTTCCAGAAGGACGTCCCCGAACACGTCCCCTTTACCTGCAGAGGGACAGACAGGCCTCAGTCAAGTCTTCAGTGCATTACTGTTGAACCTGTCGGGCCTGACTCTGGACAAGCGCCACCATTTTCATCAGTGAACACATCCTGTTAAATAAACGCTGTCCCCTCGGTGAAGGAAGATGGACGACAGGAAGACAATGATGAACGCTGTCTTTAGTGAAGGAGGAAAGTGCTGCAGTGAAAACAGACATTTATCAGAGTGAGGGACGTGCATCTGTCTTATTGTGAAAAGAGGAAGTGACTTTAAATAGTCTCCAGGGTGAAACCTCGGGGGTGAAGTGAAAATCTAAATATTTATCCATAGAGGAACCGAAGTGGATTCTGGTGAAACGTGGAAGTGGAACGCAGGAAGGGGACAGAACCCGTTTGACTCGGAGACGAAGACAAAGATGAAGAACTGAGTGACAGTTCCTCCATTATCTCCAGGAGGCGCTGGACTCAATCCCCAGCAGGCACTGGGGCGAGAGGCTTAACTCTGGACAGGTCGTATATTTATGTCCGGGCCGAAGCTCAAACCTAAAGAGAATTTAATGTCTGCATTTAAATTAACCTGCAGGAAGAGAACTAACACGTCACTGCAGCGCCGCCCTGTCTGCCAGGAGTCGTACTGCACAAGTGACAGCAACAAACTGAATTGTGACGCCTAATGTTCTGACTGACTGCATTTTATTCGAGCTTGAAATGTGTTTAAAATACATTAAACGATTAAAGATATTATATATACACATGTAGTACGTGTCCTGAAAAGTTACAGAAAATAATTACTCTTATTTTACAGTTACTTTTAGTGTTTAAAATATAATTTAATGCAAATAACAGACTGTAAATCAAAATGGACGACGAAGCCAAAATATCTTGATCCCCTCAGGTTGCCGGCTGCAGTGGAAATAATAAGCCCCGCCTCCTCCATGTTAGCAGATGTGACCTATTATGAAAACAAATGTATTTAGATTATTGTTAAATTGACAAAGATTCTATGATTATATTTGTCTTTAAAATATAAAAATATTGAACCAGCTGGAACGTCAAAGAGAAACCTTCTTTGAGAAACGTTTTTCTAACGTAAACTTTGTTTGGTTCATCTCATGTTAACCTGGAGGAGGAGGGGCTGGTGACCTATACTTGCAGCCGGCCACCAGGGGCGAGCCAGATGTTTTGGCTTTTACTTTTATGAGGTGTCATGTCGGCCATCTTTATTTACTGTCTTAAGGTCTCACTCAAACTGCTACTCACCCAAAATGGCCACCACCTCATCGTCCTGGATGACCTCCAGTGACCCCCGACACCACGAAGCAGAGGCTGTCCACGCTCTCTCCTCCGGCGTGGAAGATGAGGTCGCCCGGCGCGCTGTGGACGGTCTGGAACTCCATGGCGAGGGCTCGCAGGCAGCCGTCGCTCGCCAGCCCGGAACCCCCGGGGTGTTCCTTAAACACCTTCCTGTTGAGGTGGACGCAGATGTCCCGCTCGCATGTCCTTGGGACAGATCTGCAGGACCTGTGGACACAGTCGAGTCAAACTGGAGTCAGACCAGGATTCAAAAGAGAACGCAGAGAATGAATGTAGAGCATCACACGTCTGAATCCTCTGTGCCCCTGTCATGAGGCGTTACCTTATCGGTTGTCAATGCCTCTGGACATGGACCAGGTGGACACGATGTAGTCCATCACCCGCTCGCTCAGCCCTGTGGGGACCTGGTAGAGTTTGAGGAAGTCTCTCACCGCTGTTGAGCATCTCATGGTAGCGGTTTGTGTTGGCGTACATCTGCTGGAAGATGGTGGTGACGTTACCGAAGATGGTGGCGTAGAGCAGCGCTGCAGAGAGGGAGGACGAGTTTAGACACGACATGATCAAAACATCCAGATGCACGAGATCCGGTTTCACATGAACGCAGCACGAGAGGATTTTCAAATCTTCACTGATTCAAAAACGTGTGAGTCAGAGAAAAAAACATTTTTAATTACAACCTCTCCTGCGCCTGTGATCGTGGGCAGATGGACAGCTCGGCCCGGACTGAGCCCCCCCGGCCCGTCAGCAGACCCAGGGTGCTGAGTCTGGCCAGGAGGGAGGAGCCTTGGCTCTGACAGAACTCTGGTGACCTTCAGAAAGGTCAAAGTCCAGTGTCAGCGCAGCCGGTGGACCCCGAGTCAAGAGGACGGGTCCAGAACCATAACCAGGTCCAGAGCTTCACCGCTGAGAGGGCAGGAAGTCAACGTTGTTATTTTTATTCTATTGGACTAATTACTTTTATTTTATTTTCCCATTTTCAATTTGCCCTCTAGAGTATCTGAAACGTTTGTATAGATTATTAGTTATATAAACGGTTAAATATATTCTCTCATATTATTTTCATGAAAAGATTATTATAAAAAAAAATGTCGACGTATTCTCTGATCAAATAGATCCTGGTTTAATTCTAACCCAGCTACAGTTTGTCCCCTCTGAGGCTCCTGTACAAGTGGACTTTATTCATGTCTAATTTATGAATATTAGACTTCTGATGGTGCAGGGCGGGACTTTTTAAGGACGCTGCACTCAACATGTCAGGGAACGACGGGACGATGGCAGCAGAGGACACGTTGTCTCACAGCAGCTCGTTTCCATGTCCGGTGGAACAGGTTGAGTTTAGAAACCTGCTGATACGAGTTCTGTCTCGTCCGACTTCTTGTCAGGACACAGAGGTAGAGAGTGGACAGACGCACTGAGACCACTTCAGTCATTAAAGTGTCTCTGTCACTTCAGCTGCTTGGATTTCAGAGAGTCAGGAGCTGATCAGGGGATTGATCCTGTATCAGGTGTAACCAGAGAAATCCATGGAGGTCATTTATTATTTATGTTAGCTTGATGCTGATCGCTGTGATCTTTGCTCTGGAGCGATGCAAACTAATTTACATAGTTCAACTTTATACTATATAAAGTAAAGTACGGATAATGTTTATGTCGGTGGTTTATTCTCTGTGGGACGTCAGGTCACACAATAAATCTCCTGGTCCAGTCTGAGGGACAAATTATGTTCTGTTCCTCTCAGATCCCGACCTGGACGCTGCTCAGCGTCAAAGACATGACTCTCCATCAGCCAACCATCTGCTCATAGACGCTGAGGGACAGGAAGCTGAGACGAGGAGGAGGAGCGAGAAGACAACACTCAGCTGATCTAAACTGCTTCCTGACATGTCCCTGACGTGTTCCTGACGTGTCCCTGACGTGTTTCCTGACGTGTCCCATGACGTGTTCCTGACGTGCCCCTGACATGTTCCTGACTTGTCCCTGACGTGTTCCTGACGTGTTCCTGACGTGTCCCTGACGTGTTCCTGACGTGTCCCTGACGTGTTCCCTACGTGTCCCTGACGTGTTCCCTATGTGTTCCATGACGTGTCCCTGATTTGTTCCTGACGTGTCCCTGACGTGTTCTGGACGTGTCCCTGACGTGTTCCTGACGTGTTCCTGACGTGTCCCTGACGTGTCCCCTGACGTGTTCCCTACGTGTTCCTGACGTGTCCCTGATTTGTTCCTGACGTGTCCCTGACGTGTTCTGGACGTGTCCCTGACTTGTTCCTGACGTGTTCCTGACGTGTTCCTGACGTGTCCCTGACGTGTTCCTGACGTGTCCCTGACGTGTTCCTGACGTGTTCCTGACGTGTCCCTGACGTGTTCCTGACGTGTTCCTGACGTGTCCCTGACGTGTTCCTGACGTGTTCCTGATGTGTCCCTGACGTGTCCCTGACTTGTTCCTGACGTGTTCCTGACGTGTTCCTGACGTGTCCCTGACGTGTTCCTGACGTGTCCCCTGACGTGTACCTGACGTGTTCCTGACGTGTTCCTGACGTGTCCCTGATGTGTTCCTGACGTGTCCCTGACGTGTCCCTGACGTGTTCCTGACGTGTTCCTGACGTGTTCCTGACATGTTCTGGACGTTGTGTATGTGACAACACAAATATCTGAGTCAGTTGCTCTGGACATTTTCTGGAACTTTTCCTATAACATGTCTGGAACATGTCACTGAGTGAGCGAGTGGATGAGGCTTCTGTCACGTGACGGACGTGAACTGTCAATCACGACGTCTCAGAAACACTTGAACTAACATTTATTAAACAGCTACTTATTGGTTGTGATGACACTTCGCTGCTAACATGTCGTCCATCTTTACTTTTCAGTTCATGGTTATAAAAGCCGGAAGCTGAAGATCAACAGTGAACAGAAGATCAGGAGGTGTCTGTGATGTGGTGGATGTCGGAGGGAGAAGGTGATGCAGGCGAGCGGATGGTGGAACCTGGAGTGACACCAGAGTGACACCAGAGTGACACCAGAGGGACACCAGAGTGACACCAGAGGGACACCAGAGTGACACCAGAGGGACACCAGAGGGACACCAGAGGGACACCAGAGTGACACCAGAGGGACACCAGAGTGACACCAGAGTGACACCAGAGTGACACCAGACCACGGCAGCTTCCGACGAGGGAGACAGATCGTCAACATTAAGGCTCTTTGTCCCTCTGCTCAGTGAAGAAAAGCTTTTAGCAGCTGACGTCTGCTCTGGAGAACCTCCACAGAGCGTCCGTCCAGCTGCTCACCGGCCGACCCGCAGCTACAAGCACCGACTCGAACTTTCACAGCTACAATGAGAAAATACTTTACTTTCCTACTTTGCGTGGATTGAAAGCTTTAGTTTTCAGTTAGATCCTCAAATAAAAACATTTTAGATGAGTTTCTGTTCCAGTGAATCAGATCTGATTCTTCAACTGGATCAGTTCAGGATTCTTGGTTCCTTGGTTTGTGTCTTTTTTTTAAATCCCACTCTTTTATCTTTAAGGTTCAAAACCCATCACTGCTGCTACTGTTACGCCTGTCTGTGGTAACACTAGTAATTGATTCTCCATGTTGTTCTGATCTGGGAGCTGCTGCTGGTGCTGGTTGTTCTCTTCCTGAAGGAGGTCATGTGACGGGAGCCTGGGCGAATCAGCAGGAGGCTACGTCATAACAGAAAATGTGTTGAGTTTGTGTTTGTGTAGAAGTCGATGCAGATTCACGAGGATCTTGATCTTCCTGTGTTGGTCTGTCACAGTGAACAGTTGTGGTCTCACAGCTGCAGCAGCTGCTGGAGTCATGCTTCACATGTTGTCTGCGGTATGAGATGTGACGGAGCCGTGGCCTGCAGCCTTCAGGCCGGACGCACACGTCCTGCTGAGCAGCTGCGTGAGAGACGATGCAGCAGGAGGACACAAGCTCATCTGACAGAGCTGTTCATATTTCATATCAGTGGAACTCAGCGTGTCACGACTCATCACTGCTCAGGGAGACCAGTCCCTCCGTCAGTCTGGATCTGAGCAGACGACTCTTTATAAAGAAGTATATAACACACACACACACACACACACACACACACACACACACACACGAAGCTCTTTGTAAACCTCGTTTAGATAAGTGCTATACAAATAAAGTTATTAGAAGAAGTCTTATTATTCAGCCGACTCAAGCTGCTCGTCTGTGAGTTGTCTCCTCCAGGTTTGTGATGAGACATGAGACATGAGACATGAGACATGAGACATGAGTCCCAAGGTGAGACGTCACTGTCAAGATCAAACGTCAAATTGTTCCGTATTGTTCAAGTGCATAGTTTAAAATCCGTCCTCCACAGAAACCTCACACACCGAGTCTGATGTTTTATCATTTCATTTGTTCCGAGATAGAGAAGTTAATGTCAAACATAAATTAATATCAGACCTCATGTTGGTTTGATTGAATGAATGACATGTGTAGAGGAACTGCATATTATATTATATTATATTATATTATATTATATTATATTTTATATTTTACTATATACTTTTAAATCACAGATCAAATATTTAATGGTCTCTCCTTCACTCTTTCTAACCTCTGGGATGCTTTGACTCATTTATTTTAATTCATTAATTGATTCTTGGAGATTTACACATTTTCTTTTTTCATGTGATTATTGTTTGAC
>NC_070628.1:1285771-1350771 GCF_947347685.1 Pleuronectes platessa | reverse complement strand
GCTGCAGCAGAAACCACACAGGTTGTGCTTAGAGAGTGCACACACACACACACACACACACACACACACACACACAGACACACAAATGATGCCGTGCTCCTACCTGCAGGTGCTGCTCTTCTGCATGACCTCTGCTCGGTGGTAACCGGACAGTTTGCAGAAGCCGTCGTTGCTGTAGACGATCGGCCAGTCCACGATCTGAGCGTTTCCCAGCACGAAGTTCGTATCTGAGCACAAACATGACAACATGACACACGTGTTCAACAGCACACGTGTTCAACAGCTCACGTGTCTATCTAAATCTAAAATATTACTGAACTTATGAATCATTTTTTGCTAGTTGGTTTATTTATTACACAAATCAATGAATTACCCGATTGTTGCAGCTCTAAAGCTCATTTTTCTTCTGGCTGTGACTGAGTTTTATATACAAGAATTTCCTTATGGTAATATTAGAACCTTATTGAAAAAGTATTACCACTTTATTCTCTAAGATATAACAGCTTCTATCCTGAAAACAAAAGGAATTGTTTTAATGGTCATTTGCACCATAGTCCTTTAGCCATGACTCAGATCAACTTCACTTCTTTATCGTGTTCATTCTGTCCGTCCGTCTCTGCAGGAGACATGTGACCAGGACATGTAAAGACATGAGACTTTCATACTATGAGCACATGATGTTTAACTTATTAATATTCAGTCTGCTCTGGACACAACAGAACGAACAGCTAACAGCCAATCACAGCCCAGCAGCAGCGACACATGGATTCCAGTGTGTGTGTGTGTGTGTGTGTGTGTGTGTGTGTGTGTGTGTGTGTGTGTGTGTTGGTGTGTGTGTGTGTCAGAGCAGGACGTCAAACTTAACCTGACCTGCTCTGTGATCAGATCATTAAACATATTCAACCAGGCAGTGGCGTCATGATTCTCATCACATGCACAGTGTGTACATGTGTGTGTGTGTGTGTGTGTACATCATAAATTAACCTCGTACTGATAAGTTTCTGTTTCTTTCTTTTTCAAAGTGGCGTCAATGAAATGAGCGATTCACAGCTTCGGTTTGCGTCGCTTCACAGAACCAGAACCGGAGACTGGGATGAACGTGATAAACCAGTTAACAAAGTGTTTCCTGTGCAGCAGCGGTTCGTCACGTGACCTCGTGCTTCCACATTCAGGATCCACTTCCTGAATATTTCACAGCTACATTCATTTTTCAAACTAAAGTCTGACTCCAGACGAGAGGAAGATGATGAGCAGCTGTGAAGACTTTAACACGTCCTGAATACAAATAACAAACCATCACAACATGACTGCAAAAAACACAACACAACGTTCAGTCACACAACTCAGGATGGAGATCTGAAACACACACGCACAACAAAGTCACAACAAAACAAAGTCAATGTAGGAAAAAGTCAAATCAGATGTACTAAATCAGTTTCACTTGAAATTATATATTACATATTTCAAGTATTTATTATAATTTATTCTTTATTATTATTAAATTCCTGTTTCCATTCATACGTTTTGATAAATAAGGTTGTATTTAGTTGTAAGCATATGTGTAATATTAAACATAATAACATGGGTCTAATAACAGAAATAATATTTTATATTTGAATTGTTAAATAAACAAAAAGACAGTATTTGTTTTTGTTGTTTTATTAAATGGTTGTATTCTGCTTGTTTTTTATTGAAAATGGATTCACAAAGATAATAAACCTCCCATTGATCAGGATGATTCTGATCATTGCTGTGACCTTCACTCCAGCGCCACCATCAGGGGAGGAGGTGCAGGGATTAATTAAGGTCTAGATTAGAGCAAGGTCAGATTAAGGTCAAGATTAGGGTCAAGTTAAATTATGTTCAATTTCTTCTGAGAGATTGTTTTTTAAATATTTTGATCACTGAATAAAATGTCTTTTATTTTTTTATTTTTTTTAATCATTAGGCCAAACAACAGAGTTTAAAGGTGAACGTTTGAGCGAGTTCAGTGGTGACTTCATATCAACTCATTATTATTAACTGGTGTCAATGTAAATTGAATCCAATTGAAAACGATGTGAAACCAGGAAACGTTGAGAAACTGGTCAAAGGTCAAAAACACTCAGGACAGGACAAACCACCACGAGACACAACAGCGAGGACTCCACAGACAGACACAAGAGGAGACACTGGTCTGTACCTGTCTGTCTATCTGATAATGTCCAAACTGAAAAGGTGGAAAGAAAAGTGGTTAAAGGAGCAGAAGCAGAACTGACCCCCCCCCCCCGTCTGCTGACTGCACTTCTATTCAGCCGCTGTGGTAAAGTGGAGCAAAAACTGCTTTTCTTATTGAAGAACCAGTGGTTGTGAACCAGTTTCTCTGATTTGGTGTAAATCAAAGTAACAACAGGTGAAATGGAGGCAGAAGCAGGATGGGCCCCAAACAGGGAATGTTCTTAACGTGGTGTCCACAGACACCTCCTCTCTGCTCCTCCCCCCTGACTCCTTCTACGTCTGGGTTCTGCTCCTCCTCACTGCTGGCAGCGTGAAGAGCTACCTGCAGCTCCATAGGTAGTCCAGCTCCTCCAGGAGGACACATCCATACCTGTGGTCACAAGAAGGTTTGTGTCTGCCAGCACAGTGTCCAAAGCCTGGAGGAGACACCAGGAGACACAAGGAGTCAGCAGGAGACGTTACACCAGGAGTCTGTCAGACGCTGCTGCAGTGGAGCCCGGATTCCTCCTGGTGCAGTGGTTTCCTCCTGGTGCTCCTGGTGCAGTGGTTTCCTCCTGGTGCTCCTGATGCAGTGGACCCTGGGTTCTTCCTGGTGCAGTGGTTTCATCCTGGTGCTCCTGATGCAGTGGACCCTGGGTTCCTCCTGGTGCAGTGGACCCCGGGGTCCTCCTGGTGCAGTGGTTTCATCCTGGTGCTCCTGGTGCAGTGGACCCTGGGTTCCTCCTGGTGCAGTGGCCCCTGGGTTCCTCCTGGTGCAGTGGCCCCTGGGTTCCTCCTGGTGCAGTGGTTTCCTCCTGGTGCTCCTGATGCAGTGGACCCTGGGTTCCTCCTGGTGCAGTGGCCCCTGGGTTCCTCCTGGTGCAGTGGTTTCCTCCTGGTGCTCCTGATGCAGTGGACCCTGGGTTCCTCCTGGTGAAGTGGGTTTGTCATGTCCAGACGTTGTCAGGAGACCATGCAGGCAGGAGGAGGCCACACCCACTGAGTCCAGTTGGATCAGTCTGTGGTTTCAGTTTGTTACTGGGATGTTCGATGTGGTTTTGAATCCAGTCCTCAGTGGGTTGATGGTTTTAGTTCAGTTTTAGTTTTATTATGTTCATATTCTCCTGGACTCGTCTGATCTGAGGTGTGATGTCAGCGAGCCTCAGTTTGTGAGCAGAGATCAGCTGACGTGTGAGTGACAGCGTCACAGCAGGTTTAGAACTTTAAAACAGTGGAAAACTCTAAATGATGTTATATTATATATATGAAGATAAAACTGTAAATCACTGACAACCCTGCTGCCTGTTGTAAAAACAACAAAGACATTAACTGTGATTGACTGTATGATGTAAAAACTATAACACAAAGTAACAGTATGATGAATGTAAAATGATTCATACATTGGAAACCCTGCTGCCAGTAGATCCTGTGAAAACACACGACTATAATACTCGTTCACAGAAGAACGTTTTCATATATTCTTCTAGAAAAGACAGATTACGAGTGAAATATTAGTATTAGAAGTTTTTTAGTAAAAAATATTAATATAGACATCGTAGATAATATTCACATCTAACAAGCTAGTGCGATTGTGCGTGAAGCAAACGTCTGATCTTGATCACTTCAGGAATCAACAGATTATTTCTGCTGCAGTTTTCAGCTGAACATCAACTGGTGCCCCGTGGGAGGTTCCATCCCTCACACCCGAGACTGGGCACAAGTATTTTTTAGTTAATGTGACGTTAATGTTATCTGGTTAAATTAATTGCTTAATAATAATTAAAAAAGAGTTACAATCACTAGCTTATCATAAAGTGTTGCTGGGTCGTGAACTGTCATGTTTGGCTCTAAACGATGGAGCTCATCACCAGCTGGTGCTCGAACCACCGAACCCAACATGACACCGTCCCCCCCGCAGACACAACAGATTCAGGTGGTTGAACCGGACTGAACCGGATCTTACCGTTGGACCTGCGGACAATGTTCTCCAGGAACGTGTTCTGTGGAGCCACGAGACCCCGACGTCCTCCCGCCATCCTGTCCTCCTGCGGCACGAGACACAGCCGCTTCCCGCCACTCACATCTCTGATGCAGCGCCAGCCTCACGAGCTGCAGCTCGCCCACCTCCTCCTCCCTGCTCTCTCTCCCCCCCTCCCCTCTCTCTCTCTGTCTCTTTCTCTCTCTCTCTCCCTTCCCCGTCCTCCCTCTCCAGGTGTCTCTTTACCATCCTCTGCAGCCATCTGCCGATAGCAAAGGAGAGAGACATAGAGAGGGACAGAGAGAGAGAGAGAGAGAGAGAGCGAGAGAGAGAGAGAGAGAGAGAGACAGAGAGAGTGGGGGGGAGGATGGTAGAGAGAGAGAGAGATTGGAAAAGACTGGAGGGGGAGAGAGAGAGAGAGAGAGAGACATAGAGAGGGACAGAGAGAGAGAGAGAGACAGAGAGAGAGAGAGAGAGAGAGGGGGGGGAGGATGGTAGAGAGAGAGAGAGATTGGAAAAGACTGGAGGGGGAGAGAGAGAGCGAGAGAGAGAGAGAGAGAGAGATTGGAAAAGACTGGGCGGGGGAGAGAGAGGGAGGTAAAGAGACACTTGCAGGGAGTTGATGCATGATGACATCACAGAGGTTGTAATTAAAGGGTCATTTCATTATAAACATGTCGGTGTATTTGACTTGATGAAGAACCTGGAGCCTGAACAAACGGATGTGGGCCACGTCCGGTCGTCTCCTGGTCTGGTGAACCTCCGGGTGTGAACCTGAAGTGGACCGAGTGATAAACGGTCCACGGCAAACAGCAGCCTGGATTCTGGGAGCTCAGGGCTCTAGTGGTGACACGGTTCTGAGAGCTCTTTAAGGTTTGATGCTGCCACTTTAATAATGTATGTGAGGAGGAGAGGAAGTCAGTGTAGTGAAGCTTATTCAGGAGACATGTGTGGGATCTGGGCCAAAACCTTTCTGCTCTGAGGGGAGCAGCAGTGTTGCAACAGGGGGCGCTGTGCAGCTCTGTTTACCTGGGCCCCCCCCGAGACCCTCCTCGGTCTGAGTTATCACCCTCCTTCCTCCAACCAACTGAAATCTGACTTCTGTCTGTGATGTGAAAATCACGATTCACTTCCAGGTCACATGACTCTGCAGAAGTTTGAATTGGCTCCGGGGGAATGTGATCATTACTGAACGTTGGTGTTCATATTGATTTCTACATCTCGAGAACAACGACAAGACGTGGAGGTGAGGGAACTTCTCAGCTGAACATGACTCAGCAGAAAACAACCAGAACAGATAACTCCTCTCCAGACGATGGGGAAGGATTTAACAGCTTTTTAAAACTGGTTCACTCACAAATAAAACACTCACACGCTCCTATTCCGGTGTAAACGAGGGAACAGACTGTGAAGATGAGGGAACAGACTGTAAAGATGAAGGAACAGTCTGTGAAGATGAGGGAACAGACTGTGAAGATGAGGGAACAGTCTGTGAAGATGAGGGAACAGACTTTAAAGATGAGGGAACAGACTGTAAAGATGAGGGAACAGTCTGTAAAGATGAAGGAACAGTCTGTGAAGATGAGGGAACAGTCTGTGAAGATGAAGGAACAGTCTGTAAAGATGAGGGAACAGTCTGTAAAGATGAAGAAACAGTCTGTGAAGATGAGGGAACAGACTGTGAAGATGAGGGAACAGTCTGTGAAGATGAGGGAACAGACTTTAAAGATGAGGGAACAGACTGTAAAGATGAGGGAACAGTCTGTAAAGATGAAGGAACAGTCTGTGAAGATGAGGGAACAGTCTGTGAAGATGAAGGAACAGTCTGTAAAGATGAGGGAACAGTCTATAAAGATGAAGAAACAGTCTATAAAGATGAAGAAACAGTCTGTGAAGATGAGGGAACAGACTGTGAAGATGAGGGAACAGTCTGTGAAGATGAGGGAACAGACTTTAAAGATGAGGGAACAGACTGTAAAGATGAGGGAACAGTCTGTGAAGATGAGGGAACAGTCTGTAAAGATGAGGGAACAGTCTGTAAATATGAGGGAACAGACTGTAAAGATGAGGGAACAGTCTGTAAATATGAGGGAACAGACTGTAAAGAGAACAGACTGTAAAGATGAGGGAACAGTCTGTGAAGATGAGGGAACTGTCTGTAAAGATGAGGGAACAGTCTGTGAAGATGAGGGAACAGTCTGTAAAGATGAAGGAACAGTCTGTAAAGATGAAGGAACAGTCTGTGAAGATGAGGGAACAGACTGTAAAGATGAGGGAACAGTCTGTGAAGATGAGGGAACAGACTTTAAAGATGAGGGAACAGACTGTAAAGATGAGGGAACAGTCTGTGAAGATGAGGGAACAGTCTGTAAAGATGAGGGAACTGTCTGTAAAGATGAGGGAACAGACTGTAAAGAGAACAGACTGTAAAGATGAGGGAACAGTCTGTGAAGATGAGGGAACTGTCTGTAAAGATGAGGGAACAGTCTGTGAAGATGAGGGAACAGTCTGTAAAGATGAAGGAACAGTCTGTAAAGATGACGGAACAGTCTGTGAAGATGAGGGAACAGACTGTGAAGATGAGGGAACAGTCTGTGAAGATGAGGGAACAGACTTTAAAGATGAGGGAACAGACTGTAAAGATGAGGGAACAGTCTGTGAAGATGAGGGAACAGTCTGTAAAGATGAGGGAACAAACTATAAAGATGATCCATGACTTTATAAAAAATGGCTAATGCGGAAGTGCCTAAAACCTGCTTTCTTTGGAATGACCTGCAGGGGGCAAGAAGTCCGGTTCTTAAAAAGTCTCTGAGACTTTTCCTACTCCAGCGCTTTTCTAAAGAACTCTGTCAAAGCAGTTTAATAAAGGTTTATTACAAACGGAAAGATAACAGGTATGATAACATGTTAGCTGAAGGTTTTGGGCCATGAACTCATTTTGGTGCAGATCTGTTGTGAAATCTGACGTTTTTATTTATATTTCATGAATCTTGATGAATAAAAATCTTGATGTAGAGAATTTAAATGTGGTTTCATATGGCGCCTGTTGGAGGCGACAGCTCGGCTGAGGGACGCTCTTGTTTAATGGACGTTTGTTATATTTGAATAGTTCCTTTTTGAAACAGCACCGAACATTTGGTGGCAACGTTTATGATGGATTAGTAAACATGGACTAAGGCTAACGTAGTGGTAGCAATAGTGAAAACTTACATAAGGCACCTTTAATTATTGAAAAGTTTCAGAACTAAAGTCATATTTAAAATAATGTTTTACCAGTGACTAACAGAGTATTAAATCCTATGTGAGTAAATAAAATTAAAGTGAACTTGATGTGGAGACGGCTGAGTCGGCTCGCAGTGAGAGGACGCCCTCTGCAGGTGAGCAGGGAGCTCTGCAGTCAGGACTCAGCCTGCTGCGCGGTGTCTCCCTCTGCTGGTGATAAACACTCAGTGCAAAAACACTGATAAAAACAAGGTGCATGAACCGAACTACATGTTATTATATTACACTTTAAATCAGCTGCAGTTTATATGACGTAGTACCGTGATGATATTTAACATGTCAGTAACATGTGGAGTTGTGATGATCACAGTTTGAAGTGATATGTGTGGTTTCAGGTTATTTTAGACTCGTGTTGGTTTTTAATTGTTTTGAGGTTTCATGAAGTTAGATCTCAGTTTTGTTTTCTTATTAATCTTAGTATTAATCAGTCGGTTTGGGCGGAAGGTTACACAGGCCACAGGCTCCGCGGCAGCAGGCGCCGCACCGCCGCTCAACGGTGCGTAGAGAACCTTCCGCCGCGGAGGTTAGACCCGCGCGGCGACGCCCCTCGCGTCCTGCGGAACAAACCTCGTCACTTCAGATTTCGGTGGAATCCTGACGCGTCTCCGCTGCTAATGCTAGTTTCGTTAAATAAACCGAAGCTACGCTTAAAACGCGGCGAGCAGCGACGACCGCAGCTGCAGCGCCACGGCCGGAGCTGCGGCGGCGGAGGGCACTGCAGCAGAAAGAAAAAGCTCCAGCGGCTCCGTGACATTTTCTATCCGGACACCGCGACCGAAACTCGGTGCATCTGAGCGCCGAGATGCCGGGCATGATGGACAAGGGCTCCGAGTATCTGGGGAAAGGTCGATCCAACGGGACCAAGAGTCCGTCCAACGCGTCCAACGGAGGACATTTCTCTGAGGACAGCGGCAGCGACGACGAGCACGGTGAGGGAGCCTCGAACACGCGCCTGTGGCTCCGCCGCTGCGCTCCAGCACGAACACTTATGATCATAACTCATATATTATATAATAATGATAACATCTGTGTGTGTGTTTGCAGATGTGGGGATGCGGGTCGGAGCGGACTATCAGGCCAACATCCCCGAGTTCGAGCCCGGTGAGTGTGTGCGGTGGGACGGACGGTGGTAGCCTCGGTCACACGGAGGGAGGTCTGAAACTCATCAACACTGAGGAGGACACTTTCATATATTTATTAAATGTAATATTTAAGCATCAGTTTCCACTGGGACATGATTTATTGATACAAAGTGAAGATCCCTGTTAGTTTCTAATGATCCCTCCACATTAATCATGGTTAATACACAATAATAAACATAGTGACTCTGCTACAGGTTCAAGATTTTTATTAATTCTGTATTTTTCTGTCAATAGAACATTTTTCAGACTAATAAATATTGTCATAATTGTTTAATCTGTCTATAATACCAGCAAAATAACCCACAATCCCAGAGGACATATTCTCATCGTATTTATAAGGAAGTAATAAATAGAGAAAAGTTGAATTAGATTTTGTTTAGCAAGATATCAATACATTTTTAGGTATAACAATAATTTATTTTTGAAACAATAACTTGTGAGCATGTTTGCCTTTAGTGTGGACAAACGATTGATCTGACATCGACTCTTTCTCATTGTTCTATTAGTAAAAGTATCAATAACAGAAAGAATAGAAATAACGTCATTAAATCAGTAAATGCTGGTTAGATAATTAACAACAATAGAGTATAACTCATCATAGAAACACTTAAAATGACCTAATGTATATAACTACATAAAATACCTATATGTTATAATTCTAAATTATTAAGTATAGAATGAAACATATAGAAAACTGAAAAAAAATGACCATGAACAAATATTTTATGGAAATCCCCAAAAAGAGATGAATGGAGAAAATATTCTTTATCAGTATTTAAGAGTAAGTTTGTGCAGTGGAGTTGGAGAATCCTGACGTTCAGTTCCCCGACTCTGGTTCCTACGTTTCCCATGATGCAACTCGGCTCCTGTCCCAGCAGACTTGAATGTGTAGCAGCCTGTAGATGTGAAGCCCTGCAGCCGAACGAGTTGTGTAACCGTGTGGATCTTTGTTCAGGTTCCACTAAGTACCCGGACAAGGACAGTGGAGGGATGTTGGTCTGGTCCCCGTATCACTCCATCCTGGACTCCAAGTGTAAGTGAACCTGGTTTAAATCCTTTCTGATTCTGAACCTGTGGTTTCTCCTGTGGAAGCTCCTCTGCTCCTCGGCTGAACTGACGCTGTGTTTCCTCCACAGTGGACGAGTACATCGCGCTGGCCAAAGAGAAACACGGATACAACGTGGAGCAGGTGGGGCCCGGCCACCGGCTGCACCTCTACAGCATGTTGTTCACTTCCTGTCTCTCCTTCATCTCAATCGTATAAAAGATTAAAAATCCCCCAAAATAATGATTTATTCTTAGTTTCTGCTTCAACAGAGAAAAATGACTTTGCTAATTATTTATAATGAGTTTATTACAAATCAAGTTCTTCTTTAACGTTGATTAAACAGTCTGTGAATCTGATGCAGTGAAATCCAGCAGCACTGTGTCACTGTCACTGAGCAGCAGCGCCCCCTGCAGCCACACATGGGGATTGACTCTGTCGGAGTGATGGGAAGGTTTTCATGTGTTGAGCTCGGACTGAGTCGTCCCACTGACCTGAAACAGCTGAAAACTGGATATTACCCATGATCCTCTGCTTCCTGAACCAGAAGAGCTGCCGCGCCTGTCAGAACAAAAACAATGTGTGTGTGTGTGTGTTTGTGTTTCTGTGTGTGTGTGTGTGTGTGTGTGTGCGTGTGTGTGTCCAGGCTCTTGGCATGCTCTTCTGGCACAAACACAACATAGAGAAGTCTCTGGCCGACCTCCCAAACTTCACGCCGTTTCCTGACGAGTGGACGGTGGAGGACAAGGTTCTGTTCGAACAGGCGTTCAGCTTCCACGGGAAGAGCTTCCACCGCATCCAGCAGATGGTAAACACCTGACACCACGACAACACTATCCTGAAGACCCAGCCTGCCTCTAACCTGGTTTGACTTCCTTCAGCTGCCGGACAAATCCATCTCCAGCCTGGTGAAGTATTACTACTCGTGGAAGAAGACCCGCTCCCGGACCAGTCTGATGGACCGACAGGCTCGTAAACTGGCCAACAGGAGCAACCAGGACGTCAGGTAGAAGCAGATCCACACATTCAAAATGAATCTGCTCCTCCGCTTGGTGGGCTTCTGGTTTCTGTGTGAAAACCTTTAGTGGTTAAACTTTGGTTTGTTGTCACCGCGGCAGTGACGAGGAGATGGAGGAGGCGAATCCCATCGAGGCCCACGACAGTGACTACGACCCCAACAAGGAAGCAAAGAAAGAGGTCAGCAGACACACACACACACACACACACACACACACACACACACACACACACACACACACACACACACACACACACACACACACAAGGTACATCTGTCAATTCTAAGACGGGTCTTGTACTTTATGAAAGATTAGAATGAATCATTTCTACAGGCTCAAAGCAGAGCTGCATCTTAAATCGTCTCATTTAGATTTTACTACAGATTAGAAGATATTCTTTAATATTTAAATACTTAATCTACAAAATATGAAACTGAAAACATCACAAACTCAAACCGACTCCACTCAGCTGGTTTACTTTAAGTTTATAAGAAGAACAAAGAACACGATGAGAAGCTGGATCCTATTTGTTCTATTGTCGGGTCTCATTCTTCCTTTGGTCATAAAGTCAGTTTTAGGTTCATAACACATGTTCCTCACATGTTCCCTCAGACCCAGGTGGAGCCGGTGGTGCCGGGCTCTAAGGTGGCGCTGGGTCGCCGGGAGCACCAGACCCTGCAGCACCGACACCACCAGCGCTCCCGTTGCCGCCCCCCCAAAGGCATGTACCTGACGCAGGAGGACGTGGTGGCCGTGTCCTGCAGCGCCTCCGCCGCCAACACCCTCCTCCGCCAGCTGGACATGGAGCTGGTGTCCCTCAAGAGACAGGTGGGAGACCACACAGGAAATGACCTTGTCCTCCAGAGTCTCAGTCTCATGCTTGTCTGATCTGTCAGTGCTCCACTGCCACCTGGTGGTGACACCTCCTAATAATAATAATAATTATATAATAATGCTTCTTATAGCTCTTGCAACAAAGCTCAAAGAAACCTGAGAGGATTACAAAAACTATAAATATAATACACAGTCATCATCAGTTCAATCGGCTCTGAGAAGGTCACGTGACTCGTTGTGTGTTGTGGTCCAGGTGCAGAACGCCAAGCAGATGAACAGCGGACTCAAACACCTGCTGGAGTCCGGGATCGAGGACCTCCGGCTCCCTGAGGTACCGACCACTTCCTCTCACAGCTGGAGCATATTTCATATACATATTATAAACATGATGTGACTGTATGAGATACTCGCCTTCAAAACAACATTTGAGAGATAAAACATTTTCTTTCATGTAAATCATTGACTTTATCCTGAAGTACATGAACATTATCAAACCCACCAAGCCGTCCAGATGCTCCTCCTCTTCCTCACCCAGCTCTGAAGAGAGAAGCTCTCATCACGTCTCAATGAGTTCAATCTGTTGTTTTCATGTTTCACGGTTTCACTGGTGTTGAACTTTGCAGTGTAACCAGAAGGTGAACGCCCGCTGGACCACGGACGAGCAGCTCCTGGCAGTGCAAGGTGAGACTCTGAGAAGATCTGAGAGCTCTCATCACGTCACATGACCACGAACGTCCACTGGTCACGTGATGTAAACAGGAAGTAGATTGTCTCGTCTGCAGTTGGTTGCTTAGTAAAAGAAACTCCTCTGAAGGAGGAGCAGTGATGATGAGGAGTCACTGACAGGAAGTGTGACTGACAGGAAGTGTGACTGACAGGAAGTGTGACTGACAGGAAGTGCGATTGACAGAAAGTGCGACTGACAGGAAGTGTGACTGACAGGAAGTCTAACTGACAGGAAGTGTTACTGACAGGAAGTCTCACTGACAGGAAGTCTCACTGACAGGAAGTGTAATTGACAGGAAGTCTCACTGACAGCAAGTGTGACTGACAGGAAGTGTGACTGACAGGAAGTGTAACTGACAGGAAGTGTTACTGACAAGAAGTGTAAAAGACAGGAAGTGTGACTGACAGGAAGTGTAACTGACAGGAAGTGTTACTGACAAGAAGTGTAAAAGACAGGAAGTGTGACTGACAGGAAGTGTTACTGACAGGAAGTGTTACTGACAAGAAGTGTAAAAGACAGGAAGTGTGACTGACAGGAAGTATTATTGACAGGAAGTGTCACTGACAGGAAGTGTTACTGACAGGAAGTGTTATAGACAGGAAGTGTAACTGACAGGAAGTGTTACTGACAAGAAGTGTAAAAGACAGGAAGTGTAACTTACAGGAAGTCTCACTGACAGCAAGTGTGACTGACAGGAAGTGTAACTGACAGGAAGTGTTACTGACAAGAAGTGTAAAAGACAGGAAGTCTGACTGACAGGAAGTGTTACTGACAGGAAGTGTAACTGACAGGAAGTGTTACTGACAAGAAGTGTTACTGACAGGAAGTGTTACTGACAATAAGTGTAAAAGACAGGAAGTGTGACTGACAGGAAGTGTGACTGACAGGAAGTATTATTGACAGGAAGTGTCACCGACAGGAAGTGTCACCGACAGGAAGTGTCACCGACAGGAAGTGTTACTGACAGGAAGTGTAACTGACAGGAAGTCTCACTGACAGGAAGTGTAACTGACAAGAAGTGTAAAAGACAGGAAGTGTGACTGACAGGAAGTGTTACTGACAGGAAGTGTTATTGAGAGGAAGTGTCACTGACAGGAAGTGCTACTGACAGGAAGTGGGATTGACAGGAAGTGTTAGCGACGCTTTGTGTATCAGACGTGACACTTTGTTCTCAGGTGGAAGATAGCGGTCGTGATTCTGAGGTTCTCTCCTCTTGATAACTTCAGTGCACGTGTGAACCACAGACAGTAAATCCAAGACATCAGTGTAACCCGTCTGTGATGTTCTTCAGGTGTCCGGAAATACGGAAAAGACTTTCAGGCCATCGCAGACGTCATAGGCAACAAGACGGTCGGCCAGGTGAAGAACTTCTTTGTGAACTACCGACGGCGGTTCAACCTGGAGGAGGTGCTGCAGGAGTGGGAGGCGGAGCAGGGAACACGAGCTCCCAACGGAGACAGCGCCACCTCAGGAGAGGAGGGAAAGAACAGCTCTACCACTCCATCAGGGAAGAGCACTGACGAGGAAGACGAAGAGGTGAGAAATGAAACTTAGCCTTCCTCCTAGCTAACAGACAAACATCGCCAGCGGAGGTGAGAGGTAAACACTTCACAGGCAACACTTTGTTTCCCATGATCCTTTGCAACACACCTGAAACTCATTCAGACTCAATAACCTCTGTTTCTCCTCTCGGCAGGGTCAGGTGACCTCCTCAGGTGCGTCTCCTGCTGCCTCCTCGTCTTCCTCGGCTCAGACTCTGGTGACGTCAAGCAGCTCCTCCTCTTCTCTCCACCAGCCCCCTCCCCTCCTCCGGCCCTCCCTACCAGCCACGCCCTCCCTGCACCGCCAGCCTCCGCCCCTCCAGCAGCAGGCTCGCTTCCTGCAGCCCCGCCCCACGCTGCAGCAGCCCCCGCCTCTCATCCGCCCCTCCAACCCCCTGCCCCCCCGCCTCAACCCCCGCCCTCCTGCTCCCATGACCCTCAGTGGGAACCCGGGGGCGTCAGGCCCGAGCTCCGCCCAGCAGCCCTCGGGCCTGGCCCTCCACCAATCGGAGACGGCCTCGTCTTCCTCCCTCCACTAACGGAAAGAAAGAAAGTTCAGTTTCCATGGAAGCTGCTGCATTCAGGTCCTGTGGGAAAATCGGATTATTGAGGTTCAAATAAGCGACAGTTTCACTTCTGACCAACTTCTCCAGTGTTAAACCACAAGAACATAAAAGTGACTCATTTACACGGGATCCAGAAGCAGATCTCTGCTGATGTGTTTCCCACAGGACGTACCTGCAGCACCGGCTGCCTGATGGACCCTGGTTCTAACATCTCTGTGTTGTTTGGGAGGTTGGACTGAAACTTAGTCTTGAAACAGAAATTAAACCTCAACAAACACGTGTTCCATCCACAGGGTTCCACTCTGGATCCCCTTTGGTTCTCTGTCTGTGTGTGTCGCCTTAAACACCAACAACAAGGACACAACAGCACCTGGAAAACATTATCACTTTAACATCATGAACGACCCTTTAAACACAATAAGACTAAAGGCCTTTGCACATCAATGCGACACAAATTAATTAAATAAATTGAAGGTGAAGCTCGATTTTTCATATTTATAAAAACAAGACTAAATCCTGCCTCGTACAGATGAATTCATTTCTCAGACTGGGTGGAGGAGGAAGTTGTTGTTCTACGTCTTCTGTTTCAAAAGGAGAAAATCCTCAACAACATGGATTCTGATTGGATGGAAATTTTACAATGTGTCTTAGTTCAAAAAGCCAAAAGCCTCGGTCATTGGCTCGATACAGATTTGGAATCTATTAATAGCATGAAATAAATCCCACAAAGAAAACGTGTCAGTGTGCAAAGGCCTGAAGAGTCGACTCACATGCTAGCAGCCTCGTGAGGATGGAGTTGAATGTTTCGTGTTTACCATCTTCACAGTCTTCAGCAAACACGCTAACATTTGTAACTTGAATCATTGTGATTTCTAAGAGTTTCAAGTTTCATCTGTTGAGTTTTATGTTGTCATGCTTGTTTTAGGCTTCACCTCGTGAGGAAGAATTCTTTAACGTGTAATGATCTCACGAGCTGTCATTTAGCGCCACCCTCAGGGTAAACGTTACATTTATATCTTGATTTTAAGAAAAAGATAAATCGTTCACATTGTGGTTGTAATGAAAACTGCTGCAGCCTCCAGGGGGCGCTAGTTAGACTGTGAACTGTTCTAAAGGATCAGACCCAAACCCTAAAACATGAAGGCCAAATATCTTGAACACAAACGCTGCCATCTTGTGGCGATGACGTCATTTACAGTCAGAGTCAGTGCAGCAGTGATAGTGGTATCAAGGTCCCGCCCATACATACTCTCGCCAAATGAGGAGTGAGTCTCAGCTGTCAATCATGACGTCTGGTTTTAGTTTGGTCCCATCTGCTAACATTCAGGAGGCGGGGTTTCTGAGCTATACTGCAGCCGGCCACCAGGGGTTCACACTTTGGCTTCACTTTCGGGAACTCTCATGTCGTCCATCTTTATTTACAGTCGCTTCTAACTGAAGATATAAATCTGTAGCTTTGATCAAACAGGAAAACGTCGCATTTTTCGGGGACAACTTCCTGCGGTGGATTAATCTACACGTGGTTCAGGGATTTCTTGAGAAAGAGAAAACTAGAAAATCTCCAGACGTGTACAGATGTTAACAGTTTGAATGATTTGTAACCTGCCATCAATCATCAATCATCAATCATCAATAACCTGTCGATCTTTTCACAAAGACTTCAAACAGACGTCCTCCAGGATCGATCTTCTGATTAAACATGTCCTCCAGTCTTATCGATGTTCTGTTGTTGGGTTTAATGTTCTCACAGTCGATGTTTACGTTTGAAAACTAGAAACTCGACTGGTCACCATCTCTGTTATTTATTCTTCTTCTTCTTCCTGGTGCTCTTAATGCTGATTGGACGAACATGTATCACAACATTTGAGTTTCAGTAGAATCTGTAAAATATGGATGTGAACGTGAAGCTGCTGAAGTCTCATTAAAAACTGCATTTATATCATCAGATGTTTTCAGCTTTATTATCAGATCCTTGTATTACAGGAAGAGGAATCACAGGGAATTCATATTGTGTTACAAGTCACAATACACACACACCTCATCCTCACACACACACACACACACACACACACACACACACACACACACACACACACACACACACACACACACACACACAAACACACACACACACACACAGCAGTAGATATTAAAAGGCTGTGTGTTCTGTAACTGGACCCCTGCAGGATGAGCTGCTCTGAACCAACTCGACTATTCTTGTGTCTGTTGTTGTGCGTCCGGCTGCTTGTCGACATGTGGAAGGTCAAACGTGAGTCTCCCATCGTCTTCACTCTCACTTCGTGATGTTTGAGTCCAGGTTTACAGAATCCTCCGTGTGGAGCTGAGATCTTCATCCAGCTCTGCTCAGACCTGATGTGGAGTTTGAATCAGGATCTTCAGCGATGATTAACAAGTGAATGATTTGAAGATGTGAAGGTGGAATAGTTCATTTGAAGGGAAGTGAATTAAGAAGGAAACTTTTCCTTTGGACTGTAACACACTTATCACAACCTTCCAGGCATAATGTATTTTTTTATCTCTTTGTTAGGATTGACTCAATGATTCATTAAAAAACAACAGATGTCGAATTTGATTTATTTATAAATAATACCCCAAAATATATATAAATATGGACGACACGTCTCCAGAAATGAAGCCAAAATATCTCAGATACGAACGCTGCCATCTTGTAGTGACGACGTCATTTGCATTATATATATATACACTGTATACACTATATATGTAGTAAACTTGAAATTGTATATTTATAGTTTATGTAAAAAACAAAGAGGTGAAATGATATTATATATGTTATACATTTAAGAAAGATATTATCATAGTCTAACCATAAACTTTATTCTAAACAACAAAGAATAAAAAGAAATCAAAAATACGACCAAATATAAAGAACTAGAATAATAACATAAACATGAATGTACGTTTCTTTCTGCATTGTTTGTTCTGTAAAATAAAAACATGAAGGACTCATATCTGTGTAATAATATCTGATGAATTAGGATCCATAGACACTTTGTCTCTGTTGCAGCTCCAGTTGTGTTCCCGATGGAGACGAGGTACCGGACGGTTTTAGAGGTGACGACACAGAGTTGATGTGAAGCTAATGAAACAGAATAACTCAATCATTCTGTCATTGTTCCAAACCTGCCACCTCAACGTAATGCTTTTTATCTTTACCAAATAACCAGAGATCGTTTGAACACTTTCAGAATGTTTGCATATAAACACGCTGAACACCACAACTATATATAGATTCCATAGCCAACTGCCTTTAAATATATATACATGTTTATACTTTTTCCTTCCTTCCTCATACTAGTAAATTCTAGTTTATGCAGATGTTTAGAGATTTTAATTTAAAAAGATGTTTATGTCTCGAGTCGTAGAAAGATTTTCACTTCATCACAACAGGTTTAATTATCATTTATCCCCTGAACTGGGACAGAAATACTTTAAAGTCCCACCGACTAAATTAATCCCCGTCAAAATATAACAGCTGACATTGATGAAGGTCAAACCTCGCTGACCTCATCTGGACTAACAGCTGTTCCCTGTGCGCTCAGAGTTTGGTTCCCCCCGACCCCATGTCCAAGTTCCGCCTGAAGAGAGGTTCCCCCGAGGACGAGTTCCCTGACCTGTGCAGGAACTGGACCTGGATGGGACGGATCCTCACGGGGGACATGTACCGCCGACAGTTCAACCGCTGCACCCAGAGCGGAGTCGTCTTCGATGATGTCATCCGCCCGGGCCTGGAGGAACCAGGTGATGTCACTGTGATGTCATCGTACAGATCTTCCGGGACAAGTCTGTCTCATGAATCAGTTTAATATCAGTTTACATTTATGTATAAATATAGTTTTTGATAGTTTTCCTTCAAGATATTTTGTGCAGGTTTCAGAGTATTTGTATCTGGATAAATGAGGTAAACATGTGTGTTCCTGCACAGTGGGAGGGTTTGTGAGGTAAACGTGTCCCCTCTGAACCGGTGTGTGTGGAGGTGATGGTTCAGGTCCTGTGTCGGTGGGATGTGCTGCTGGTGACGCCGAGTCCTACATCGTGTTCTGTGACTTCTTCGACCGAGTCATCGAAGCACATCATCAACACAAGATCACCAGCCAGACGCCAGAGAGTGACCTCAACCACCACAACCTGAAGGTAGCCCCCCCCCCCCGACCACCTGGTGAGAAGTGTCTCGTGTCAGGGAAGAGACGTCCTGGTCGTCTCGGTGTCTTTGTGACACCACGTTCACTCTGAGCTGTGTTTAAGGTTCAGTGATTTAGACCAAAGAGCAACAACTTTGTGCTTCATCGTAGGAAAGTCGTGCTTGAAATGTGTTTAACAACCAGTTCTAGAACCAGTTCTACGTTTGTAAGGTGAGAAGACGCTGTGTGTGCAGGGCGGCGAGGACCTGGACGGCTCGTACGCTGTCGGCTGTGAGGTGAGCGTGGTCCGATCTGTCCACGACTTCTGTTTCCCAACACACTGCAGCCGAGGAGAGCGCAGACAGCTCCTCACCCTGGCCAGGAGAGGTACTGCATGTCTGAGGGTTTACTTCTCATTAATCTTGTTTCATCTCTGAAGGTTCAGACAGACTTTGCCTCTAATATCTGATCCCTCAGAGTTTGCTGTTCAGTGTTCTTCTTCCACTGAGTCATCATGTTGATCAGGTGTTGATCAGGACTCAGTGGAAACTGAGAAATACTCTCATTACAGCTCTGCAGCGGCTGGAGGAGGAGCTGCCTGGTCGATTCCTCCTCGTGGAGGAGCTGGACCAGGACCAGCAGAGGGATCTGAACCTGAGTCCACCGTCGTCCGCCCAGCAGCGGATCGGCGTGGCCCGGGACTGGCCTGATGCCAGGGCTGTGTGGTCAGTCTGGGACCGCCTGGTTTGTTAGTCTGGATAGAGAGAGCAGGTCAATCATTAACTGTAAGGTTGGGGGTTTGATGTCTTGTTCTATGACTCCGTCCTGCAGGCTCAGTGACGATGGCAGCCTAAAGGTCTGGGTCAACATGGAGGACCACCTCAGACTGGTGTCCACACAAGACCACGCCAACATCGTGGAGGCTTTTAAAAGCAGCTGCATCAACCTGCAGAAGGTCAGACATGAAGGTCCAGCTTCTCCATAGAGACCAACGTTTTCAATCAAAATGGAAATTTGCTTTGAATTCATTTTAGCTACAAATGTCTATTGGTTTATTCCATCTGTACATTTTATTGACACCTTCTGATTCATAACCTGTAACCTTGTTGATCTTGTCTGGTGAGAAATCATGTGGCAGCAGTGTGACGCATGAGATCCTGTAGATACACATCAATTAATGTTCACATCTAACCAGGAGGAAACATGTGATTGTTGGAGCCAGCGGTGGTTTCCTCCTCACTCTTTGGGTGGTGATGATGTCATCATGGAGCAGTTTGCCACATCATTAATAAGGCGTTTCTAATAAAGTGCCTGTTGAGTGAATATCACATCTTCATAGGTTACAAGGTTCCTTCAAGTGGAGAAGGTCACTGAGCTCTTGACGACCTTCTGGCAGTGTAACCAGGTTTTGTGGCATTTGATCCTTTCCTGTGTCTCCAGCTCGGGGCGTCCTACAGCGAGCTCCACCACCCGTTCACCTGGAAGCAGCAGCTGGGATGGGTGATGAGCTCTCCAGCCGACGTGGGCACAGGCCTGAAGGTCAGCGTCCACCTCCACCTGCAGCACCTCCCCCGACACAAGCGCCTCCAGGACATCCTGCAGAGACTCAGGATTCGTTTGGACAAAACAGGTACAGAGGGAGGACGTCCCATGAGTTCTCCACGTTCAGGTCCGGGTCCCATGTTCAGGTCCGGGTCCCACGCTCAGGTCCCACGTTCAGGTCCGGGTCCCACGTTCAGGTCCCACGTTCAGGTCCGGGTCCCACGTTCAAGTCCCACGTTCAGGTCCGGGTCCCATGTTCAGGTCCGGGTCCCACGTTCAGGTCCCACGTTCAGGTCTTTGTCCCACGTTCAGGACTTTGTCCCACGTTCAGGTCTTTGTCCCACGTTCAGGTCCGGGTCCCACGTTCAGGTCCCACGTTCAGGTCCGGGTCCCACGTTCAGGTCCCACGTTCAGGTCCGGGTCCAACGTTCAGGTCCCACGTTCAGGTCTTTGTCCCACGTTCAGGACTTTGTCCCACGTTCAGGTCTTTGTCCCACGTTCAGGTCCGGGTCCCACGTTCAGGTCCCACGTTCAGGTCCCGGTCCCACGTTCAGGTCTTTGTCCCACGTTCAGGTTCGGGTCCCACGTTCAGGTCTTGGTCCCACGTTCAGGTCCGGGTCCCACGTTCAGGTCCGGTCCCACGTTCAGGTCCGGGTCCCACATTCAGGTCCGGGTCCCACGTTCAGGTCCGGGTCCCACGTTCAGGTCCCACGTTCAGGTCCGGGTCCCATGTTCAGGTCCGGGTCCCACGTTCAGGTCCGGGTCCCACGTTCAGGTCCCACGTTCAGGTCTTTGTCCCATGTTCAGGACTTTGTCCCACGTTCAGGTCTTTGTCCCACGTTCAGGACTTTGTCCCACGTTCAGGTCTTTGTCCCACGTTCAGGTCCGGGTCCCACGTTCAGGTCCGGGTCCCACGTTCAGGTCCCACGTTCAGGTCACGGTCCCACGTTCAGGTCTTTGTCCCACGTTCAGGTTCGGGTCCCACGTTCAGGTCTTGGTCCCACGTTCAGCTCTGGTCCCACGTTCAGGTCCCACGTTCAGGTCCGGGTCCCACGTTCAGGTCCGGGTCCCACGTTCAGGTCCTGGTCCCACGTTCAGCTCCTGGTCCCACGTTCAGGTCCCACGTTCAGGTCCGGGTCCCACGTTCAGGTCCGGGTCCCACGTTCAGCTCCGGTCCCACGTTCAGGTCCCACGTTCAGGTCCTGGTCCCACGTTCAGGTCCTGGTCCCACGTTCAGCTCCTGGTCCCACGTTCAGGTCCTGGTCCCACGCTCAGGTCCGGGTCCCACATTCTGTACACAGCAGCACTTCTTCCTGAGGCGACACCTGAAGTGTGCTCCTCTCTCTCCATGTAGTCGCTCTTCACTTTATTCAACTTACTTCTATTTTTCTCCCAGAATCCTCTCTGTTGTGTCTCGTGAGCAACACGGTGACCTTTGGCCTGAGCGAGGTGGAAGTGACCCAGCTGGTGGTGGACGGGGTCAAGCTGCTCATCTCCATGGAGAAGAGGCTGGAGGTGGGCGGAGTCATCGACGAGCTCCTTCCGACTCAGAAGTAAACCTCATATCAGTGAATGTGTCTTTGATTCAAACTTTATTTACATCATCATCTGAACATTGATTTATCATTTCTGCTCCAAAAAATGTTTCATCCTGCAGTTTGAAATAAAAGTCAGTTGTTTCAGGAGAAGCTGTCGAGTGTGTGTGTGTATAAGATGTGTGTGTGTGTGTGAGGTGTGTGTGTGTGTGAGGTGTTTTCAAACCTTCAGAAGGAACCAATGAGCTTGGAGCTGAAGTCACATGATGTGTGAGATTTGTTCATAGAAGAAAAACAGACGGATACTTCTGAACGGAGGACATGTGAGTTTATGTAAACAGAACTTACTAAGTTGGACGTGAAGTGCATTCTGGTTTGAGCTACGTTTAACAGCAATATAAACACAAACACCTAGATATAAAAAATGAATTCATCTCGTGGCTCAAAAAATGTTCATATTCATGTTTTCAGTGGTGGAAACAAATGACAAATTCAGACAGTGAAGACTAAATCAAAACTGTACACAGACTAATCAGCAGAGGTTCCACCTGGACAGGTCACATTTTATACAGCAATAATACAAAACTGTTGTCATCTCACGTTGAACCACCAGGAGGCTCTGCATCATTAAAGGTTTTAACAGGACAACACATTTCCTCTGTTACACAACCAACAGCGATGATGTTTAAAGTCACAAACTGATTGTTCATCACATTTCATGGCTCATCACTCTGCTTCAGACGCACAGCCTCAGAGCTGAGGACGATGGTGGACGTGTGGACAGACGACAGGTCCCTGTGCACGGTGGACATGTTCACCAGACACGTCCAGGTCAGACAGAATCAATAACAAGTCACTTAACCATCAAGTAGGACAAAACCCTATCCTACGCTAACATTAGCAGGAGAGAAACCTCATTCACACTCTTCAAATTCTTTCTTCCATATATTTGCGGGAATATGAGCGAACATCTGTTAGCTCGCTCCTGGTGCTACGCATGAAGTGAATGGCTCGAAGGTTTTCACAATCATTCACAACAAAGACGTTCTGACCGGATAAACTTTAACGGTAGCTAGCTAGAACCATATACGCCGATCGATCACATTGGTTTGTTTATGTGCTACAGCTCAGTGCTGACCTCAAAACTCACCAGGAGCTGCAGTTCTCTCTATAGGGAGTGTTCCTGTGTTCTAACGTTCTAACGTCCAACGTTCCCACGTCTGACTTAGAGTGGTTGGCTGAGCTTTAAGGCTTGACTGAGTTTAAGAGGACTGATTGGCTCTGGTGGATTCATGCTCTCTACCGAGGGACATTCTAGTTCTTCTCACATCTTTGGTCACCTGCTGGTGGAACCCTGGCTCTCTGGGTCAATGGAGGCAACACACAGAACGTTTCCTGCCATCACAAAACCATGAGCTGGTGAATGTGTGTGTTTCACACGCCAGGAGAGTTGCACCGGTAAAGTTTGCCCTGACTTCAGGAACCAGATTCCACTCTAACTGTTATCAGGCAAAAATACGAGCTGGACATGCACTGCGATATTATGAGACTCCAGATTTCATGCTCATCGCTCTCTTCTTTCTGTCGTGGATCTTTAACATGCAATTTATGACTCATTCTCAAAACAGATGTTAAAGCGTCGTCCACACTGATGCGTTTAAGTTTTATTGCAAACGCTTCCTGTCAGTCACACTTCCTGTCAGTGGCACTTCCTGTCAGTAACACTTCCTTTCAGTAGCACTTCCTTTCAGTCACAGTTCCTGTCAGTCACACTTCCTGTGAGTCACAGTTCCTGTCAGTCACACTTCCTGTCAGTGACATTTCCTGTCAGTGACACTTCCTGTCAGTCATACTTCCTGTCAGTCACACTTCCTGTGAGTCACACTTCCTGTCAGTCACACTTCCTTTCAGTCACACTTCCTGTCAGTCACACTTCCTGTCAGTAACACTTCCTGTCAGTTACACTTCCTGTCAGTTACACTTCCTGTGAGTAACACTTCCTGTCAGTCACACTTCCTGTCAGTCACACTTCCTGTCAGTCACACTTCCTGTGAGTCACACTTCCTGTCAGTCACACTTCCTGTCAGTCACACTTCCTGTCAGTGACACTTCCACCTCCTCGTCCCTGCTCTGATGTTTCACCATCACTGAGTTTCTGTTAATAAGCAACCGACTGCAGAGACAATCTACTTCCTGTTTACACCACATGACCAGTGCAGGTGAGCGGTCATGTGACCTATGTCTTCAGGTGTGTTGCTGTGGACGGACATTGATCATTTTCCTGGTTCATGACTCATCTGGTTTCTTTAATCCCTTTAACTGCCGTTTCCACTGTAGGTTCAGTTCAAGTTCATCAACCTGCCGAGCGTCTGCTTGTTGGAACATTTGGTTTCACTGGCATTAACATTTAGTGATAACGTTAAATATTAACTGTGTTGAGTAAAATAAGTGTTTTCTCTGAGTCAGACTCCAGCGGGTCCGGGATGGAGTCGAACACGTGACGTCAGGAGGAGTGGGCGTGTTCTCCTCGCTCACAGCCTGAGCTCATTGGCCACTTTGGAGGCGATGTTCTTGAAGGCGATGGACATGCCGGAGATCCTTTTGAACCGCACGCCATTGAGCGAGAGGCGGGGCAGTTTGCACACCTCCATCTCCCATTGGACCAGACTGTCCAGCCGGGCGTCTCCGTGCACGCAGAACAGAAGGTAGCGCTCACGCTGCTCGTAGTCACAGTTGTTGGCGTCCAGAACCCGGCGGATCTCCTTCATCACGTCCCCCGGCTCCATGGAGGACGTGGTCTTCATGCTCCAGGTGAACCTCAGGGAACGAGGCTTGGACTCCCGTACCTCCTCTCGAGGCTCGCCCGAGGAACTCCTGGAGAAGGAGAGAGAGAGATCGTTGATGGAGACCAACTCACAGTCTGTGTCACAGAGTCGAGGAACCAAGTATAGAGATCAGCTGTTTGATTTAGGTATGAATTTATATATTTTTTTATTACTGTATTTTATGAATACTTGACAATGTTTTCATGTTTATTTTCCTAAATGTATCTTTGTCACTTTTTTTATTATTTTTTATTCTTATCACTTTCGCGATTCCTTGAAGAGCTAAGCTATCAATCAAACAGCTTTGGGCGTCACTTCCTGTCCAGGCTGACCAGTTACTTCCTGTTCATGCCTCCTGATTAACTATGGTGTTAATATTCAAATCTGAGTAGGTAACGACCACGCCCACGCACACGATACTGGTGCACAGAACCCATCAGTGACTGGAAAGGCCTTTCTGCTGCTGGTGCACAACTGTGGCTCCACAAGACTGAACTCGCCCCTTCCCCACAGGCCCGCAGCTACTCAACATCGCCCCCTGCTGTTACTGACCTGCGAACGAACTTGGAGGTGATCTTTCCGATGAGGGAGCCCGATGTGCCGCGGCGGGACGTAGCTAGCGACGCTGCAGCGTGCTGCGAGAGGCTGGGCGAGACCGGCGGCCCGTTGTAGGTGGCGGGTCGGCGGTCTCGAAGCTGAGCACCATGGAAGGTGGAGCGGCTGGTGGAGCCGCGGGGGAAGCTGCTGCGGTCCGGCGTAGTGCTACTGCTGCTGGTGACGCTGAAGGCGGAGGGGGAGGAGGGCGGCTGGTGGGGCGAGCTGCGGGGGAGAGGAGAGGATGTCGTTATTAAAGAAACAACAAGTGGAAGGTTTGCTGCTGAGAGGAGACGTGAAGAACCTCTGATACTCTGCGTTGTCGTCGATGGGCGGCAGGCTGGACCTCATGGGGTGTCCCGACACAGACATGGACTTCACATGACGGGGACGCATGGAGGACACGGTGGCCCCTGGGGACGGGGAGGGGGACGCTGCAGGAACCTCAGGGAGACTGAAACACACACTGACGATTTATAGATGTGGAAAATCAGCAAGCGATCAGGGACAAGTGAGAGAGTTCCCCTCACCTGCTGTCCTTCCCGTTGGGAATCACAGTGGAGTGGCGTTCGATGCTCGGTCGCTCATTAACATACGTGTTCCTCCGAGTAATGCTCTGAAACACAAAGACACTCCTCTCTATCAACAGATCATGTGAATATACAGAGTGTGATTCTGGTTGGACCGATCAGGTCTGAGCAGGTCAACAGTCCCATGGCTTCCTATAACTTTGATCTCGATATCTAAACGTAGCTTTGATATTTTCTGACCTGATCTTTATTTCAGTATCGTTAGATCCTCTGATCCTGGTTCAAACCTGGTTTCTGGTCAACATGCGGATCTGCAGCACTCACCCCCGACCCGGTGGCAGACTTCCGGCGGTCTGGAGCTCCCATGGGGGAGGGGGGCCCGTCCTTCCGGTCACTTTCCACGCTGTTGGCGTGGGAATGCTTGGTGCAGGAGACAGGTGGGGGGATAGAGGGCGCCACTGAGACACAAAACACAGAGACAACAAAAGACTGGTCACATGTGTAAACACTCAGACGTGTCTCAGGACGAGTTTCAGCAAACGGCAGAAACAGATCTAAACTCACCGTGGTCACTAAAGCGTCGCTGCTTCTGATTGGCTGTTGCATTGCGAGAGTGGGCGGGGGACTGACTCGAGCCGTTGACGTCGCTGCAGGGTCGTGACCTTTGGACCAGGCCACCACGGGACGAAGACTCAGTGCCTTCAAACTGGTGGAGAGGGTCACAACAGAGGATTGTGGGACGGGGACAGTTCTCCTCTCAAGGAGCTAGGCTAACAGTCCGGTCCTCCTGCTAAGCTAGGCTCCACTGAATGTAGGACAGCTGCTATGCTAACTCACCTCGACAGGCTTCCTCCCCAGCAGCAGGTACGTTGCTGTCACCTCGTTGTACTTGGGACCGTCCAGCGCCTTCCTCACTTCCTCCTGAGGGAAACCCATCGTCCCCATCAGCTCTGATTGGTCAGAAGAGTCACAGTCCAATCAGCATCGGGCACAACGCTCACAGGCTACAGCTATGACAACAACTTTGAGCTAAATGCTCATGTTTAACATTAGCCACATGTGTGTGTGTGTGTGTGTGTGTGTGTGTGTGTGTGTGTGAGTGTGTGTGTGCTCTTGTACAGATGTCTTTGTGAGGACCAGTTTGAGCCTACAAACTACAGAGTGAGGACATTTTGCCTGGTTCTCACTTTCTGCCCCCCCTTTAATGGTCTTGGTTTTAGGGTTAGAGTTAGGTCTGGGTTAGGGTCAGGGTTATGAGTGTCCCCTCTGAGATAGAAGTTGGATCATGTGTGTGTCTGACCGATGCGTTGGAGGTCGTTGAAGTCTTGCTCGGCCTCGGTGAACTGCTTCAGGTCGTCATTGTCGTAGCCGACGTTCATCCACCGATCCTTCATGATTTGCTTTAGAGATAAATCACAGGAGGGTTAGGGTTTGGTTGCAATCATCTGATTAATTTGTCTTTTTAATGTTTTCTGTGTGTTCTGTGTTCGTCATGTTGTAGAAACAGGAATCAGGACGAAGAACAACTCCACTAACTCTGACTGACGTTTCTCAGGAAGCAGCTGTGAGGAGAACCTTAATAAACCCTCTTATTTTACCAAAGCTGCACAAACTGATCAGTCTCAGATCAGCTTAGGGTGACAGTTGAGTTCTGAAGGTTGAAGGCGGGGTTTAAGGTGGCAGGTCGCTTGTTCGATTCCCGTCCGTTACCTGAAGACTGCCTCTTTTTCCGGGGTTTAGAACCAGCAGCTTCTTCAGCAGGTTTTCACAGTCAGTCGACATGTAGAAGGGAATCCGGTACTTTCCTCTGAGGACACGCTCCCGCAGCTCCTGCACACACACACACACAGACACACACACACACACACAAGCACACAAACACATAGACACACAGACACACACACACACACATTACTGCGATATTCTCGATACTTTGGTCTTCAAGCATTTGAGATTCTTTTTTTTGTATCGGAATAAAGACAGATTTAAACCGAAAAGGACAAAATCACAGAAAAGATGATTCCTTGTTGTTTATCCTTTAAACTTTATCGATGTGACGTGAGTCTCAGTTTGGTTTCAGTCGGTGGAAACGACTTTCAGAAGTGAACTTTTCACTTTTATACTTTGAGGATGTTTTAGAGCCTGAACTTTTATATTTGTATTTGAGTCGTTTCTAACTAAGTTTGTGTATTTCTACTGGAGTACAGAAGTTGTGTTGTTTGTCCACACAGACCTTGAGGTTCTGTCCGTCGAAGGGCAGCGAGCCGCTGACCAGCGTGTAGAGGATCACTCCCAGACTCCAGACGTCCACCTCCGGCCCGTCGTACTTCTTCCCCTGCAGGTCACAGAGCTCCATCACCAGCAGCCCACAGCCGTCACCACTCACGCACACAAGCTGTCCTCAAGGTCAAGTCTTTGGGTGTAATTATATGTTGTGGGCAGGACTCACCTGGAAGAGTTCGGGAGCGGCGTAGGGCGGCGAGCCGCAGAACGTGTCCAACTTGCTGCCGATCGTGAACTCGTTACTGAATCCAAAGTCTGCGATTTTAATGTTCATGTCTGCGTCGAGCAGGAGGTTCTCCGCCTGCAACACAGAACGCATCACCACCGTGTGTGTGTGTGAGTGTGTGTGTGTTTGAGTGTGTGTGTGTGTGAGTGTGTGAGTGTGTGTTTGAGTGTGTGTGTGTTTGAGTGTGTGTGTGTGTGTGTGTGTGTGTGAGTGAGTGAGTGAGTGAGTGAGTGTGTGTGTGTGCACCTTGAGGTCTCGATGTACGATCCTCTTCTGGTGACAGTACTCCACTGCTGACACAATCTGACAGATACAGTGATACAGGAAGGAGGAGGAGGAGGAGGAGGAGGAAGAGGAGGAAGAGGAGGAGAGGAAGAAGAAACAAGATTACAGACAGGAGTTCTGCTTTGATCTCACTGACTCACAGGTGTAATTTACACTTTGTCCTGAGGGTGGCAGTGTGAGTAACTCCTGTACGGTGGCCTTCTGGGATCATGTCTCTCTTCACTGGACGCTCAGCTGTCTGAACCTGCCGAGCTGTTAGCATGTTAGCTGAGCTGTTAGCATGTTAGCTGCTCTGTTAGCCGAGCTGTTAGCATGTTAGCTGAGCTGTTAGCATGTTAGCTGCTCTGTTAGCCGAGCTGTTAGCATGTTAGCTGAGCTGTTAGCATACGTCGACCGCCTGTGCTCTATAACCACAGCAGCAACTCAGTTTTTACAGCTCTGCCGCTCTAATGGATAATGAAACTGATTCGTTTCATTAGCGGCTCCTCGGAGATGATTTGTCCTGCGGGCTGACGGTGATGTGTGTGTGTGTGGGGGGGGGGGGGGGGGGTCTGGTCCCGGAGGATGAACCACAACATCCTGCAGACATCATGACTAACATAACGTCCTGTGGTCGAACACCAGTTTCAGTTTCAGTCCCTCCTGACGTGTTGCATTCACACTAACATGAGGTCATTGTGACCTTTGACCTCTGACATCTAATCACTTGAAGGATTCTCTCCAGGTCAGGTGATGCTCGGGCTGATGTCCTGCAGGGACAACACGTGGCTCTGATTGGTTCGTATGACGGGGACAACGTTGAGTCTGAAATATCTCACCTGGCGAAACTTTGCTCTGGCCTCCTTCTCCTTCATTCGTCCATGAGCCACCAGGTAGTCAAAGACTTCCCCTGAAACACAGACAGGTGTCACGTGACGTTAACTGATCACATGTCAGCTGATGAGGAGGTCACACAGGGGAGCTGGACTTACCTCCGCTGGCGAACTCCATCACCAGGTACAGAGTCTTCTCCGTCTCAATGACCTCGAACAGCTTCACTGTAAAACAAAGGGAACTCAACACTGCTGCCACATACTGAGCCTCGATCAGGTGGAGGGAGAGGAGGAGGAACAGGAGGAGGAAGAGGAGAAGATGAGGAGGAACAGGAGGAGGAAGAGGAAGAGGAGGACAAGAGGTAGATGAGGAAGAGGAAGAGGAGAAGAGGAGGAACAGGAGGAGGAAGAGGAGAAGGGAAAAGACGAGGAGGAACAGTAGGAGGAAGAGGTAGAGGAGGAACAGGAGGAGGAAGAGGAAGAGGAGGACAAGAGGAAGATGAGGAAGAGGAAGAGGATGAGACTCACCGATGTTTGGGTGGTTGAGGATCTTCATCACACTAACTTCCCTGAACAGCTGGAAACATGTGAATCAGTGAAACTGAACTTTTCATGACATTTTAATTTGAAGTGAGGTGAGACATGTGAGGTGTGAGACAGGTCAGATGGGAGACAGGTGAGACAGGTGATGTGTGAGACAGGTCAGAGGTGAGAGAGGTGAGGTGCGAGACAGGTGAGGTGTGAGACATGTGAGACAGGTGAGGTGTGAGACAGGTGAGACATGTGAGATGTGAGACAGGTGAGGTGTGAGACAGGTGAGGTGTGAGACAGGTCAGAGGTGAGACAGGTGAGACAGGTGATACATGTGAGAGTGGTGAGACAGGTGAGACATGTGAGATGTGAGACAGGTGAGGTGTGAGACAGGTGAGGTGTGAGACAGGTGAGACATGTGAGACAGGTGGGACAGGTCTCACCTTCTGCAGGCTGGTCGGGTTCATCTGCGTCTTGTCGATGATCTTGATCGCCACCTTCACAAACAGAAATGTTTAACTGATCAGTCTTGATTATAGGCTCCGCCCCTTCTCCTGTGTTTGTGTTCAATCCTCTGTACACGATTGGCTCCAGCGGCTGGAGGAGTGGCCTGACCTTGTTGCCGCCCCCAGCCTGGCTCCTGATTGGAGCAGCTCTCAGGATCACTGTGACTCTGAGGCAGCAGTAAACTGATGATATCCAGATTAATGATGTCAGACAGTGATGGTTGTTTCTTTATTGTTAGATGTAAAGATTGTTTGTTTTAATCCTGTTTACATCATTTGTTTGTTTGTGTTTTTTATCTCATTAAAATGAAACATCTTGCTTCATGAAATGTCCTCGTCTCGACCAGCTGACGTCTCCAGAGAGAAACACAGCTGCTGATTGGTCGGCTCCTACTTCCCCTCTCACAGAGTGGATCTTAAAATAACACACTCTCTCTCTCTCTCTCTCTCTCTCTCTCTCTCTCTCTCTCTCTCTCTCTCTCTCTCTCTCTCTCTCTCTCTCTCTCTCTCTCTCTCTCTCTCTCTCACACACACACACACACACAGCTGACGTGTGCAGCATCAATAATTAACCCTTTAGCCGCCGCCTCCACCTCATGATGTCACAGCAGCGTCAACCTGATACAACCCTGTTGACACTGGACAAGGTGAGGAGCAGAGGAGGTGAGGACATGAGGAGGTGAGGACATGAAGATGTCAGGACATGAGGACATGAGGAGGTGAGGAGGTGAGGACGTGAGGAGGTGAGGACATGAGGAAGTGAGGACATGAGGAGGTGAGGACATGACGATGTCAGGACGTGAGGAGGTGAGGACATGAGGACGTGAGGAGGTGAGGACGTGAGGAGGTGAGGAGGTGAGGAGGTGAGGACATGAGGAGGTGAGGACATGACGATGTCAGGACGTGAGGAGGTGAGGACATGAGGACGTGAGGAGGTGAGGACGTGAGGAGGTGAGGAGGTGAGGACATGAGGAGGTGAGGACATGAGGAGGTGAGGACATGACGATGTCAGGACGTGAGGAGGTGAGGACATGAGGACGTGAGGAGGTGAGGACGTGAGGAGGTGAGGAGGTGAGGACATGAGGAGGTGAGGACATGACGATGTCAGGACGTGAGGAGGTGAGGAGGTGAGGACGTGAGGAGGTGAGGAGGTGAGGACATGAGGAGGTGAGGACATGAGGAGGTGAGGACATGAGGATGTGAGGACATGAGGAGGTGAGAACATGAGGTCGTCAGAAAGTGAGGAGGAGAGAAGTGAGGATATGAGGACCTGAGAAGGTGAAGACATAAGGATGTGGGGAGGTGAGGACATGAGGAGGTGATGAGTTGAGGACATGAGGACGTGAGGACTTGAGGACATGAGGACGTGAGGAGGAGAGAAGTGAGGAGGTGAGGAGGTGAGGACCTGAGGAAGTGAGGATGTGAGGAGGAGAGACGTGAGGAGGTGAGGAGGTGAGGACCTGAGGACGTTAGGAGGTGAGGAGGTGAGGACGTGAGGAGGTGAGGACATGAGGAAGTGAGGACATGAGGAGGTGAGGACATGACGATGTCAGGACGTGAGGAGGTGAGGACATGAGGACGTGAGGAGGTGAGGAGGTGAGGACGTGAGGAGGTGAAAAGTTAGGAGGTGAGGAGGTGAGGACCTGAGGAGGTGAGGACGTCAGGAGGTGAGGACATGAGGAGGTGAGGAGGTGAAAAGTTAGGAGGTGAGGAGGTGAGGACCTGAGGAGGTGAGGACGTCAGGAGGTGAGGACATGAGGAGGTGAGAAGTTAGGAGGTGAGGACGTGAGGACGTGAGGACGTGAGGAGGTGAAAAGTTAGGAGGTGAGGAGGTGAGGACCTGAGGAGGTGAGGACTTGAGGAGGTGAGGAGGTGAGGAGGAGGCGTTCAGAGATGCTGAGTCAGGATTACTTGACACTTTATTTTGAAGGGCACAGTAAATACTGCTGATTTCCTGGAAACTAAATGTTTGAGACGTTTTAGTTTGAACTTTATTTAAATATAAAAACTAATATGCAGAATAAACCTGATTTAAATGAATATGATCAGTTTTCCTACATCTTCAATGTGTGGAAGTCATGAAGTTCTTTCTGTCTTCTATATAAATCCTCTTCACTCTATTGTTTAAACTGGTGTTGCTCCTCTGAATCTGAAGCTCCTCAGGTTTGTGGGTCAGATGTTTCAGAACCTCACGTGTGTCCTTCACACTCTGAAGGACCGGCCCTCATGGAAACCAGCTTCTCCAGGAGTGGAAGGGAAGTGAATCTGTTTTATGTTTTAATTCAGTTTAGAATGTTTTGGTTACAAATGAATAAAACTGAAAACACAAATAAAACTGGTTTCTGGGCCCAAGTAGAAAGTTCAAGTCATTTCAGTAGATGGGTAGTGGTGGGTCTTCAGTGGAAGGAGACCTGAGGTCTGAGCCACGTGTTGTTCTCTCACCTCTCGGCCCGTCAGCGAGTGTCGGGCCAGTTTGACTTTGGCGAAGTTGCCTTTGCCGATGGTCTTCAGCAGGCGGTAGTTCCCGACGTGCGGCTGCTCCTCCGACACGCCGGAGCTGCGAGCCGGCGGCAGGCCGTGACGGCTCGAGGACCTGGGCAGCGGAGCCGGGGGCCCGGGGAGTCCGTCTGAGACCTTCACCTGAAGGAGACATGAACATTCACACACTGAGATTCTACTAAGAAACAGGACCAGTGAAGCTCAGCCAGGTCCAGAGCTCTGAGCAGGTTCTGAATCACATGAAGCTGATCAACATGTGAACCAGGATCTGGACGGCTCAGTGAGAGAAGAGCTGCTGTGAACCAGCTTCAGCAGGAAGGAGAACCGGAGAGAAGGAACCAGCTCCACTTCGGTGCCCGCGGGGATCAGGTCACATGACCAACGCACATTGAACTGGTGAATTCACATGAAGTCAAAGACAAAAAGCCTTGATATTGTGGCCCCGCCCATAAACACTCTTGTTCTGCTAACATGGAGGAGGTGGGGTTTGTGACCTGTACTGCAGCCAGTCACCAGCGACACACACTTTGACTGACAACACACACTTTGACCCAAGGACACACACTTTCACCGAGGACAAACACTTTGACCGAGGACACACACATTGACCAGCGATACACACTTTGACTGACAACACACACTTTGACCCAAGGACACACACTTTCACCGAGGACAAACACTTTGACCGAGGACACACACTTTCACCGAGGACACACACTTTCACCGAGGACACACACTTTCACCGATGCAGACACTTTGACCAACGACACACACTTTCACCAACGACACACACTTTGACCGACGACACACACTTTGACCGGAGGACACACACTTTGACCCGAGGACACACACTTTGACCTGAGGACACACACATTGACCTGAGGACACACACTTTGACCCGAGGACACACACTTTGACCCAAGGAAACAAACTTTGACCCGAGGACACACACTTTGACCCGAGGACACACACTTTGACCCGAGGACACACACTTTGACCCGAGGACACACACTTTGATCCTCCATAACCCTGAACATTAGAAAGTGGTCACCATGAAGCTGATTGTTGAATAAACCTCAGTGAGCTGCTGGTGTCCAACCTGCAGTGCATTCTGGGAAAATCAATAGTAAGGAGACGGCAGGAGGCGACTGTCGCTGCTGAAGGAGAAAAGATCAAAACGTGACGGAGCTGCAACTCTTATTAAATCTGAATATGAAGATTCTCAACAGGCCGGTTTGTGTGATATCAAATAAAGTCTGTCAGCAGGAATTCACAGAATCCACTGAACCCGAGTCCGTGAGGTGTCATGGAGGAGGAACTCATTAGAAAGTGTTTAGGAGCAGATCCAGGAAGTTCTCCTCCTTCTTCAACATGGTGAGATGATGTCAATATTAACATGTGGCTCCTTAAATAAATAATCATGATGTGATATTGATAATGTCGGTTTGGATACGAGGACAATCGGGTCGATGAAGGAGGAACCACTCTGCTACTGGTCTGCTGAACGCTGTGGATCTGACCAGCTCCTCCCAGTGGCATCAGTCATATATTATATTAAACTTCAATAATAATCAAATATTAAATAAACTATAGACTTGATAAACACATTAATAATAAATCAAACAAAATATTTAAATAATGAAACAAACACAGCTCCATTCACTCTATAAAACACTTACACTCCATTCCTACAAAATAAAATGTTTATTGATAATATAATAAAACTGTTTTTATTGTAAAATTAAAACTAATTAAATTCTCAGCAATAGTAAAAATTAATTAAACTGCCCCGCCATTTAAAGGAATACATAACAATTATTAATATTTCATAATTAATTAAATATTTAAAATAATAGAGTAAAGTATAATTCATTTGAATCAGGGGTATTTAAACATGTTTAAACCCTTCAATAATAAAACATCATTAAACTGCGTCAATAAATACGTTATAATAATGATCGATAGTCAATAATCAGGCTGGAGCAAACTCACCGGTGCCTGGTCGGACTCGCTCACCGGGGTCAGAGGCTTCCTGCCGGACATCTTCCTGCTGCTCCTCCGCTGCTCCTCCGCTCCTCAGGCCGGGACCAGCATCTCTTCCAGCGGCTGCTGCTTCAGCATCTCCCCGGGAACCAGGCCTCCGCAGCGGGGCTCAGCAGGAGGAGCGTCCGCCGGCTGGAGGTGGAGGTGGAGAGGGAGAGAGGGAGAGAGGGCGAGAGGGAGGGAGAGGACCGGGGCGGCGGCTACAGGAACCGGATCAGGCCCGGTGACGGAGGAGGAAGAGGAGGAGGCGGAGGAGGAGGAGGAGGAGGATTTAAAGAAACAAACATCTGCTGCTTCCAGATGTTTTATCTGCTGGTCATATATAAAACATTTAAATATGACGTCAGAGCTAAACTACCCCAGTCCTCAGCTGACCCACATCATAGTGTGTCTGTGTGCGTGTGTGTGTGTGTGTGTGTGTGTGTGTGGTGTATATTTTTTATATATGGAGATAAATTGGATTAAAATGTTCATAAATATGCATCAAATTGAACACATGATTTTAAGTTCATGTTTTTTTTCTGATCCACACGTGGTTTAACTTCCACCGTTTTAAAAAATACATAAAATGACACAAATTTATTGAAATGTCTAATTTCCCAGTTTTCAAACTGCACCTGAACACAGCGTGACTTCGTGGATATGGTGGAGCTGAAAACTCCAGAAGACCCGTGAACGCAACTGATCATATATGCGAGAGAGAGAGAGAGAAATAGAGATAGAGACAGAGAGAGAGAGGCAGAAAGAGAATTAGAGAGAGAGAGAGAGAGAGAGAGAGAGAGAGAGAGAGAGAGAGAGAGAGAGAGAGACCAGCTGTAGCTCTGGTGTTTGTCACACACATTTCAATTTATTTTAGTATTTTAACAGGACTAATGGATTCTTTGTGCTTTTATTGTGTATGGGTTGTGTGTGTGTGTGTATTGTTGTGATGTGTATGGGTTGTGTGTGTGTATGTATTGTTGTGATGTGAATGGGTTGTGTGTGTGTGTATTGTTGTGATGTGTATGGGTGGTGTGTGTGTGTGTGTATGTATTGTTGTGATGTGTATGGGTTGTGTGTGTTTGTATGTGTTGTTGTGATGTGTATGGGTTGTGTGTGTTTGTATGTGTTGTTGTGATGTGTATGGGTTGTGTGTGTGTGTATGGGTTGTTGTGATGTGTATGGGTTGTGTGTGTGTATGTATTGTTGTGATGTGTATGGGTTGTGTGTGTGTGTATGTATTGTTGTGATGTGTATGGGTTGTGTGTGTGTGTATGTATTGTTGTGATGTGTATGGGTTGTGTGTGTTTGTATGTGTTGTTGTGATGTGTATGGGTTGTGTGTGTTTGTATGTGTTGTTGTGATGTGTATGGGTTGTTTTTTTTTGTGTATGGGTTGTTGTGATGTGTATGGGTTGTGTGTGTGTATGTATTGTTGTGATGTGTATGGGTTGTGTGTGTGTGTATGGGTTGTTGTGATGTGTATGGGTTGTGTGTGTGTATGTACTGTTGTGATGTGTATGGGTTGTGTGTGTGTATGTATTGTTGTGATGTGTATGGGTTGTGTGTGTGTATGTACTGTTGTGATGTGTATGGGTTGTGTGTGTGTTTGAATGTGTTGTTGTGATGTGTATGGGTTGTGTGTGTGTATGTACTGTTGTGATGTGTATGGGTTGTGTGTGTATGTATTGTTGTGATGTGTATGGGTTGTGTGTGTGTGTATGTATTGTTGTGATGTGTATGGGTTGTGTGTGTGTATGTATTGTTGTGATGTGTATGGGTTGTGTGTGTGTATGTATTGTTGTGATGTGTATGGGTTGTGTGTGTGTGTATGTATTGTTGTGATGTGTATGGGTTGTGTGTGTGTATGTATTGTTGTGATGTGTATGGGTTGTGTGTGTGTGTATGTATTGTTGTGATGTGTATGGGTTGTGTGTTTGTATGTGTTGTTGTGATGTGTATGGGTTGTGTGTGTGTATGTATTGTTGTGATGTGTATGGGTTGTGTGTGTTTGTATGTGTTGTTGTGATGTGTATGGGTTGTGTGTGTTTGTATGTGTTGTTGTGAGGTGTATGGGTTTCGTGTGTGTATGTATTGTTGTGATGTGTATGGGTTGTGTGTGTGTATGTATTGTTGTGATGTGTATGGGTTGTGTGTTTGTATGTGTTGTTGTGATGTGTATGGGTTGTGTGTGTGTATGTATTGTTGTGATGTGTATGGGTTGTGTGTGTGTATGTATTGTTGTGATGTGTATGGGTTGTGTGTGTGTGTATGTATTGTTGTGATGTGTATGGGTTGTGTGTGTGTGTATGTATTGTTGTGATGTGTATGGGTTGTGTGTGTGTATGTATTGTTGTGATGTGTATGGGTTGTGTGTGTGTATGTATTGTTGTGATGTGTATGGGTTGTGTGTATGTGTATGTATTGTTGTGATGTGTATGGGTTGTGTGTGTGTGTGTATTGGTGTGATGTGTATGGGTTGTGTGTGTGTATGTATTGTTGTGATGTGTATGGGTTGTGTGTGTGTATGTATTGTTGTGATGTGTATGGGTTGTGTGTGTGTATGTATTGTTGTGATGTGTATGGGTTGTGTGTGTGTATGTGTTGTTGTGATGTGTATGGGTTGTGTGTGTGTGTATGTGTTGTTGTGATGTGTATGGGTTGTGTGTGTGTATGTATTGTTGTGATGTGTATGGGTTGTGTGTGTTGACTGTTTACAAACCAGCTTGTCCCTCGGGGACAGTAAAGACGACCTGAACCTGAACTTGACCTTTATTCTACTTTGTTAGTTTTTCATTCTTCGTTGAGTGAGTTTGTATTTGTCAGTTTTACGAGTTTTTCTTTGTTAGTGTTGAGATGTGCTTTATAAATAAAGATGTGATTTATTATTATTAAAGTCATCTATTAGATTTGACTGTAATTGTTCCTGTGTGTTGTGAATGAAGGAAACACACTCTGCCTCTGATCTCCTCTGGACACCAGGTGAGAACAGGCTTCTGTGAAATGCAGTAAAACCTGAAACACCAACAACTTCTTCCTCTAACACAACCAGCTCCTCCCAGTCAGGACATGTCTGTGTCTCCTCCCTTCACAGGCGTGTCAGTGTAAGAACCAGTGAACAACAAGCTGGGAAGTGTGGGAGCTGAGTCACTGCAGGGAGTGAACGAGAGGGGGAGGAGCAGAGATCTGTTTCTGTTCAGAGGAAGTGAAACTGTTCTTCAGTCTCTGGCAGCAGCTGAAATGGAGCAGAGAGAATTTCAACTGGAGCAGGAAACGTTCTCATGTCCGATCTGTGTGGATCTACTGAAGGATCCGGTGACTACTGGCTGTGGACACAGCTTCTGTAAGAGCTGTATTAACACCCACTGGGACAAAGGGGAGGAGAGAGGAAGCTACAGCTGTCCTCAGTGTAGACAGACCTTCACACCGAGGCCTGTCCTGGAGAAAAACACCATGTTAGCTGCTTTAGTGGAGGAGCTGAAGAAGACTGGACTCCAAGCTGCTCCTGCTGATCACTGCTATGCTGGACCTGAAGATGTGGCCTGTGATGTCTGCACTGGGAGAAAACTGAAAGCTCTCAAGTCCTGTTTGAATTGTTTGGCCTCTTATTGTGAAAAACACCTCCAGCCTCATCTTCAGTCAGCTCCATTGAAGAAGCACAAGCTGGTGGAGCCCTCGGAGAAGCTCCAGGAGAACATCTGCTCTCGTCACGACGAGGTGATGAAGATGTTCTGCCGCACTGATCAGCAGTGTATCTGTTATCTCTGCTCTGTGGAGGAACATAAAGACCACGACACAGTGTCAGCTGCAGCAGAAAGGACTGAGAGGCAGAGAGAGCTCGGGCTGAGGAGACAAACAATCCAGCAGAGAGTCCAGGACACAGAGAAAGACCTGAAGCTGCTTCAACAGGAGGAGGAGGCCCTCAATGGCTCTGCTGATAAAGCAGTGGAGGACAGTGAGGAGATCTTCACTGAGATGATCCGTCTGCTGGAGAAAGGAAGCTCTGATGTGAAGCAGCAGATCAGATCCCAGCAGCAAACTGAAGTGAGTCGAGTCAGAGAGCTTCAGGAGAGACTGGAGCAGGAGATCACTGAGCTGAAGAGGAAAGACCAGGAACTGAAGCAGCTCTCAGACACAGAGGATCACAACCAGTTTCTACACAACTACCTCTCACTGTCACCACTCAGTGGATCTACACACTCATCCAGCTTCAGGATCCGTCCTCTGAGGTACTTTGAGGACGTGACAGCAGCTGTGTCCCAGGTCAGAGGTCGACTACAGGACATTCTGAGTGAGACAGAGACAGAGATTTTACAGATTGTGTCTCAAGTGGATGTTTTACTGCCACAACCAGAGCCAGAGACCAGAGCTGACTTCTTAAGATATTCACAGGAAATCACACTGGATCCAAACACAGCACACAAATATCTGTTATTATCTGAGGGAAACAGAAAAGTAACATGGATGAGTAAAGATCAGTCTTATTCTAATCACCCAGACAGATTCACTGGTTGTTGTCAGGTCCTGAGTAGAGAGAGTCTGACTGGACGTTGTTACTGGGAGGTGGAGGTGGAGGTGGGGGGGGGGAGCAGTTTATGTAGCAGTGACATACAATAATATCAGCAGAGCAGGAAACTCACCTGAATGTATATTTGGATTCAATGATAAATCTTGGTCATTATATTGTTATGGAACCAGTTATATCTTTTTTTACAACAGCATCAAGACTCCAGTGTCAGGTCCTGTGTCCTCCAGAGTAGGAGTGTACCTGGATCACAGTGCAGGTGTTCTGTCCTTCTACAGCGTCTCTGACACCATGACTCTCCTCCACAGAGTCCAGACCACATTCACTCAGCCTCTCTGTGCTGGAGTTTATGTTTGGTCTGGATCCACAGCTGAGTTCTGTAAACTCAAATAGACTCGAGTCATTAAAAGCAGTGATTTAGATTCTGTGTGTTAATCTTTAACTTCTCTTGTCTCCATGTTTGTTGATCAAAGTTCTTCGTGGTGACGTTTCTGCTCCGCACAGAGATCAGCTGTCAATCAAACACTGACCTTCCTTTATCACATGTATTCAGTTCTCACTTTGTAAAGACAGAAATCTATAATTACACTGACATGAATGTGTTTGAAAGAACTGATGTTGCTGTTGTTTTCTAAATCAAAGTAGAAATCAGGTTGTGTGATGTTTTAGAACCTGCGTTGATCCTGATGAGTGTTGCAAAGGGGCGGAACATTCCTGGAAACTTTCTGGAAACTTTCCACGGGAAGTTCAGCTCATGAATTTGGGAGATTTTGACTTTTTTTTCAGAAGTTATCCTGTAACAGGAAAACTTACAGGAAGTTGAGAACCAGCCGAGCTCAGCTGGAGCCTGGAAGCAGCTGGTTGGGAACTTTGTCGTCCTGAAAAGTAAACCTGTGACTTTGTGTTGTTGTTGAACGTCTTTGTCGTTACCTAGCATGTTGACGACTTGTTACACTGAAACCATGTTCATGTTAATATCAAGTTCATCTGTAAACAGTAGGCTAACTTTTTACAGCCGTGACAGTACGATGTATGTACAGTTGAAATTAGAAATATTAAAACCCCCCCAAAGATTTTAAGGATTCATCAATTAAAGTTTTTTCAAAGAGCAAGATTCTGCTTCGGATGATTTCTTTGAGTTGAGTGAAACAGAAAATCAACACAGAAAATAAACAATGTAGTATTTATGTGTAACAGTAAGAATTCATCTTCTCATTTTGCGGTTATATTAAATATCTTAGCTCAGCAGGATTGATTTGATTCTCCAGTTTGTGTTGTGCTGCCCCCTGGTGGCGTCACTGCTCGACTGCATCCTGTAGATTTTTTCTTTGTGGCAGATTTATGTGAAACTTTAGATTTTCTACCTCCACTGAAATAAATTAATATTAAGGTGAAATGTTGTCATGACGACTCGGTTGAAACGACTCCTGAAGATAACAAGTTCATCACTAAGATCAAAGGTACATCAGTAGCACTTCTCTAAAGCAAAACAATTTATTTTTACCCAGAATCTTTGTAAATGAGTTCAATTCCCTGTGGACACATCGAGGCTGGAGCCGCTGACGTGACTGAACTACACAACCTGGAGTCGACATCAGGTCAAAATGAGTTCCTGTGTTCTCTCACTTCTAGTTACAGGTTTGGTCTCCTCCACCTCCCGAGAGACACATCTGGACCTCTAGCTGCTAAATGCTAACAACCCTCAGATCTTCTTCTTGCATTCACCTTGTACCACCTGCCCGTTTGTCCACCATGGGATCTGAGAACCTTCAGCCGCTCTGCCCCCCCCCCCCCCCCGGAGCTTCCTCCCACCAGACCTTCACAACACTGACTCTCTCCATTTTTAAATCACATGTAAATCTGTCTAAACTCTCGGTGTGATTGTCTTCCATTTGTATTCACTGTTCGTTGTGTTGTTTCTGTCGTGTAAAGTGACCTGGAGGGCTCTGAAAGTCGACTATAGATAAAATATTAATAACACCATTCTGTAGCCGTTAGTTAATGAACAGATGTTCACTCATCTGTAAACAGAACATCTGTAGAACATCCAGCTGAAACTCTGTAAAGCTCAGTAGATCTGCAGACTCATCTGATGACGATCTAATCACGTATATTAAATGTTATGCATGAATTATTTTGAATATGTTTATAAAAGAGTGGAAATGCTGAACATTCTAAAAAGAATTTGCAACATTTAAAGAAAATGTTCAGGTGGAAAAGTTTGAGTCTTAGTTTTTTAACTCGAAGAAATTACAGCACATTATGAATAATTAAACACAAAATATTTACGAGAAAGTGAGACACAACTTTTTTTTTCCTAAATTTGTCTGAGCAAATTTTTTTGAGACAGATTTTTAGACGTGTAAAGTTCTGGCCAATGAACTATAATCGTGGATAAATACATTCCAAACATGCACATTCAAAAATATAAAAGAGACAGACAGCACTCTGTGTTGTAGGAGTTTGGTTTAATATCATACTGAAAAATAAATTAACGAAAAATAACTTTAAAATGCAACATACGACAAAAAGAGAGAAAGAAAAACCAGATTATAAACATTCTTTGCCAGCAGGGGGTGGAGTCGCAGTGCTCATGTAAGATTAAATTTACAAATATATTTATAAAAAAGGAATTTATTAGACATATCCACAAATCACGAAAGCATTCCTTTACGTCCAGGGAGCTGAACCTGGTTCTACCACCGGACCGACGTTCTTCCAGCTACAAAAAGGTCTAGAAAATTTATATTTATATATGTATAGATTTCATACACATGCCCTGTGCGCGGATGAGGCTGTAAAAAACTAAACTGTACAAAAACAAAAAGCACACGGTGGTGATGTGGATGGAATGATGATGATTCAGCAAAACAAGGTGACGACCTCCGACCCCATGAGCTGAGGTCAAAGTCGGGATTGAACCTTTCAGTCATCGATTAACGGATCAAATGTGAAACAGTGAGAACGAGCATCATCTGGATATTTAGTGTTTTTACTAAAACAACTTCCTGGTGCTTTAAATACGGAGGTGATGGTTCAGATGAGGAAGAGGAGGAGGAGGAGGAGGAGGAGGAATGACTGGAGAGGGAACAACACTCAAGTTCAATAATTTAATATTATCTACAGATGAACCGGAGGAAGAAACTAAAAAGGATTTCACTAGGAAATCAGAACTTTTAAGACCAACAACCAGTTAAACATGGAAATGTTTAAAAGCCAAAATTATCTCACAGGAAAGAAGAAATTGTTCAACATTTTCATAAATATGCAAAACTATCGCAGTTTTTTCTTGAGATCCGAGGATCGTTATCAGTCTGGTGCTCAGAGCCGGAGCAGCGAGGAAGGTTTAACGTTTCAGACGTGAAGTCACGAGCTCCACGTCCGTCTTAACGTCTCGCGACTAAGTGCTGTGAAATCTTTCAGGTAAACACAAAAACAGGTAAATTCTAGAAATCAAAAGTTAAAAATAAGAAAATCCTCAAGTTGCGGTCTCATGACAAACTGGTCTAAAGTAACGACGTCTCCATCAGCCTCCGTCCAATCAGACGGAGGCTGATGGAGACGAGTCGGGTTTTAGGGGAAATCTTCGCTTCAGCTCTTTTACTTTCCCAGAATCAGAAACTTTAAATATAAAAACCTTGAGACGCTTCATAGTTAAAAAGAAAAACTTCAGTTAAAATCTGGTTTGTATGTGAAGTCACTTCCTAATTTATATTGAGTACTTAGTTTTAAGAATATTTGATACAAATTCAAAATGTCCGCTAACGCTCATATGTAACACTAATGATCCAATTCAACTGTACTTGATTACACATTTTCCATTTTAGTATTAATATAAAATAAGTGCGGGGCTGAAAAGGGACCACTGCATGGACGAGTTCATCTTCACTGAAGAAGACGAGATAATAAATATTTGAATTAACACATTTTTCCACATGCAGAATAAAGTGTTTCTAGTCTGAAGGTTTGATGAGTTTAATAAAGTTAAACTCATCAAACCTTCAGACTCAGTTTCTGATTTTGGGTGAGAAAGAAAAACGTTCCCTGAAACCGAACCGCCCTCGTTGAAACGAGTAAAGCTGTAAACTTTGGTTGTGACTCCGCCTCCTCCTGACTCCGCCCAGCGACAGGAGGCGGGACTGTGGTCGTGCTCCTCATTCGTACATTCACATAAAACGGGAATTGTAAAAGTCGACAGGTGAACACACCTGCGATGACGCGGTGACAGATGAATGGCCCCTCCCACAATAACACCTTAACCCCGCCCACTAAATACATCTGGGTCTACAGCGATCCTGACACCTACAGCCGGCGCGGCGAGGAACCCTCATCTACACTCGGAACAAAATCTGATTCACACGCCGTTTCCAAACTGTACAGCAGAAGAGAGAGAGAGAGGGGGGGGGGGGGGGGGGTGTGAATAAAACATGACCGAAGACAGGAGCAGCTAGTTTTTCTTCTTGACGTTGTTGTTCGAGGCGAGGCGGGGCCGGGGCACCGGGATCAGGCTTCCCAACGGGACTCGACTCCGAGCGACTTCGAAGAGTTTGTAGAAAACCTTGAGGAGAAGGAGAGAGGGAGGAGGAGAGAGGGAGGAGGAGAGAGGGAGGAGGTCAGAGCGAGCGAACGAGCCGGAGGAGGACGAGGCTCAGAACACATCTGATGAACAAACCACTCAAAGTGTTTCAGGGTGTATGATCGGAGTTTAAACAGACAGACAGAGGTGCTCACCTTCCGTGGAGTCCTCTGGAAGCAGAGAGGAAATAGAGGACAGAGTAAAGGAACAATCAGAAGTTTCCAGCTGGATATTGGAGATAATCTTAATGAATCCTGTGTTTACTCTTCATTTCTCTCTGGGTATAAAACCAACATCCGGGTATTTTCATGTCTAAAATCATTGTCTTTTCTCTTCCTGTTTGACAACCAATCAGAAAGCTTTCTGGAGTCTTTAACTTCCTCCTGGTGACTGTCCACTCTGCAGACGCACACTCAGCACGATTGGCTGCTGTAAACGACCAATCAAAGACCACGACAGTTCCTCCACAGCTACATGTTCTTACAGACACATGAGGAATCAAACACAACCGATTCACTAGAGAATTGAATTTACAGATTTAAGTTTCTCATAAAAGATGAAAACATAAGTGGAACCACTTCCTCACACTTTGTTGATTCAGTGTAAATGCTCCAGCTCTCACCTGCTCCCAGAGGGTTTCAGCAACCTGGTCGATGACTCCTCCCACCTCACGGAACTCTCCTGAGTATTTGACGTAAGCCCAGATGCAGAGTGCCGTCAGAGCCACGCCCATCACCAGGTTGCACACCGTGGCCACGGAGTTGATGCCCACGAAGCCGGTGACCAGCGACACCACGTACATGAGGAAGATGACGGCGAACAGCGTGGCCGGTGTCCGTGCAGCAAAGAAGATGTTCTTGCCGTCGTTGTGCTTGTTGAAGTTGGCGTAAGCTTCGTCCAGCTCCGCCTCCAGCTGCTCCTGGTAGCGCCGGCAGAATTCCTCCCCGCCCATCTTCTTCACCGAGCGGAAGTGCCTCACCGCCGCCTGGCGCAGCTCCACGTGCCGGCGCTCCAGCTCCACCGGGGACATGTAGGGTTTGTCTCCACCACAGACCTGAGAGCAGCACACCAGACAAGGTAACGCAACAATTCATCTAAAAGCTCGCACAACTGGACGTGTGTGTGTGTGTGTGTGTACCTGCTCCATGCTCTTGTTGTACAGGTCTTTGGCTCCGGCTACAGCTGCAAGGTTATTGGCCTCAGCTGTTGCCTGGTAACAGATGAACAGAACGATGGTTGATAATCAAACTCTAATAAACAAAATTCATAATCTGATTCTCATTCCAACATTTGAACCACAGTGAGAAAAACAACATTTAAAAACTGTGTTTAGTCAACAGTCATGTGATGTGAGCCGTTCAGAGTGTGTGTTTGTGGATTCCTGTGTCGCAGCTGAACTGACCTGCAGCATGGACTTTGGGTGAGGAAGCTCCTCCCCCTGGTAGATCTTCATGTAAGCCTGAAGAACAACAAACATGGAGACGTGTGCTTGGTCATCTCTTCAGGTCGTATAAATCATATTTTCATCTTAGACAGCAGAGGCTTCTAACACCAGTGACACTGTGACATTAAAGCAAACTGACAACATATTTATTTGCTTAAAGAATCCTTTGAAGTGTTCTATTATATATACACACATCTCATTTTTTCAAAATTCCCGAGCTCAATACTCCCATGGAAATGTCCCGCCCCTTTGCAAACCTATGATGCACACGTCTTTTGAGGGAGACTGAAGCATGGAGTTGATGAACTTTGATGACACGGCACTAATATGGCATTTGAGGAAAAGTCCCAGTAATCTTATGTCTTCTTTATCAATGTCTTGAGACACTTTTGACACAGTTGGACATGGTTGCAGTCAGTGATGAGGAGGAATACTTCAAAGTGTAAGCTGTTCAAAAAACAAGTAATTTCCTGTTGCCACCAGGGGGCGCTGTGATTTTAATTAATGATTAATCTGTGTAGACGTCATCAGGCTTGTCTTACATGTCTAGTTTGGACTCGAGGGCACCAGGTTTGTCTGATAAACAAACTTTTACGCCACGATGACACCGTCTGATGAAAACTCAAAATCTGAGGTAGTTTATGTCTCCATCTTGTTGTGAGGACACTCATGTCCATTTTAAGTTGATCTGATGGAAAAACCCTGAGACAAGTACGTGAACGACAAAATGTATAAAACGGCCACTAAATCCAAAATGGTGGGCTTCCTGTGTGTTTTTTCCCCATTGCACCTCTAGACTTTTTTTGTCTAGTCATGACTCACCTGGGCTTTCCCTTAGATGGCGCTGTTGAGCCCATTTCAAATATCTCCAGAATACAATACATTTTTTTCAATACAAACGTTTGAGCGTCTAGCCGTGAAAAAGCCCAAAAGGGAAAAATACAAATCCTTCAAAAACACAATAGAGCCTCCAGCCGGGGGTGCTCGGGCCCGAATCAGCACATTTATAATTGTGTTTTCTTATTGAGCAACAATCTGTAATGTGAAGTAAAACACGAGAACAAGGTGACGCTCGGACGGGAACTCACCTTGAAGTAGTGCAGCAGGTCTCTGCAGGTGATCTTCACTCCTCCAATCTCCTTCTCCACCAGGTTCTCTGGAGACAGCAGCGTCGGGACCAGGTTGACCAGCTCCTTCTTAAACTCCTCATCGATATCTGAGACACAAACCACACGTTACACAACCGACTGCCTCATGACCACCAAGGATTGAGCCCATTTAACCGGACATGCATAACAAGTGATCCTCCCTTTAGAGACGGGTTTGATATGATCTACAGCTGCAATCAGAAATAATCAACCCCCCGAAGATTTTAAGGATTTATAAATTAAAGTTTTCAAACAGAATGACTCTGAAGAAAATGCAAGATGTAGTATTTGTGTGCAACGATATATTTTGTTGTTTTTAAAAGCTGTCTAACAGTTTTTATGGCCTAAAGTGGAGTTGAAACATAATCAGGCCTTTGGGAACTCTAGAATGATCCTTCACTGGCTTCAGCTGTGAAATGCATTATGGGAGATGTAGCTCATTTCTCAGCAAAAGTTTTGAAGTAGTGCTGCAGACGATCAGCTTGTGACTGAAGCAGAATTTCATTGATTAAAACAAAAGATTCAGACAGAGACCATGTTTCTGAAAACCTGCCGAACGAGAACCAGGCAATCGGAGGAGGAAGCACGAGTTTGCTGATTTGAGAGTTTTTCTCTTAAAGTTCATGATCTTTAGTGGACAGTCACTAAGGACAAATGTTTAATCCATCGAATGATTTTATTTCACGTCTCCATCTGCTTCAGAGGCTGAGAAATCTAAGTCCTCAGTTGTTCATTCTCTCAGCTCTTCAGAGAAGCCTCATGCGTCAGATGACCGGTTTCAAACCCCCGGTCTTCACTTGTTTAAATCTATTAACTCCACAGATTCAACCCGGTGACGCTGGGCGTGGTACCTCTGAGCCGGCCGTCGAACTGAGGGTTGGTGGCGACCTTGAGGCCGGGGTGAGGCAGCAGGAAGCAGCCGATGTTGGAGAAGCAGGAGTGGATGTGTTTCCTCACGTTCTGCAGCTCCTCGTGCTGGTTCTGCTTCACCTGGACACAGACGCTCACGTTAGCTCCACTCGGCTCGTTGACCTGAGACTGTCTCCAGGGACGGACTCTCTGTCCTTCACAACATCAGAAGCCCCCCCACAGGGCGTGAGACACTCTGCTCTCTTCTCACAGGAAGGATTTTAATGCAGACATTAAACTGCACTTTTCAGCACAGGTCATTTAATGTGATATTTAATAAAGGAAGTAGTTCAGGTAAAGTGACAACAAAATCTTATCTACACAACAGCTCAGTTGTCAGTGAACATGGAAGCTCTGGGCCACACAGACCCTGGACCAGTCTGATGACGTGAAACTGGGAGGTTCACATTGAAAGAGACTTGCCTGCAGCCGTTTCTCCAGGAAACTCATTCCTCCGTCCAAACCATACGGGTGTTCATACGGGTAACTCCAGTCTCTGATCAGGAACATCAGAGTCTGGAAACACAGGTTACTGATTCAGGATCTGGATTCTACCACTTCATCCAGCTTAGACAACTTACAGAGAGGATAGACTCCAGAAGAAAATCTTTTTATACGACTAAATGTTCTACCCCGTGTCATCTGCGTACTCGGCTGTGACCTGCTGCTCATACCTGGAACGGCTTCTCGTAGACCTCCTCCATCGCGAGTCTCCCATACTCAGTGAAGAGCTGAGGAGACAGAGTCAGAGCTAATCAACAAACATCATCAATGCTCAGCAACACACATCTATAAACTCAGACTGGGTGAAGACAACATGATTTGGTCTCTGTTAAAAAGAAATGATGGACGTGATCATTTGCATATGGAGCAGGAAGTGAGATCCGATCACAGGTGATCATGGGAAACAGTCAGGACACATTTATGTCATAATATATTAAAGTCAGGTGTGAACAGACAAACTTAATGTCAACAACTTGTGATCAGATCAGGAACAGATGTTAAAACCAGGTGTGAACGGGATCTGATGTGAACATAAGTGACTGTTCCCCTGGACATCAACATGTCTCTGAAGCAGCAGCAGGGGGCGGAGCCTGTAGAGCAGCAGGGGGCGGGACTTGACTTTTAAACTCTGAGGAAAGATCAGTGTTGTTGTTTACAGCTCATCCACACCGGGGGTCGGTCCTCATCACCAGAAGATCTGGAATCTCCTCGGGTTTCCAAGTTGACGTCTTCATCTTCTACGTGTTCGTCTCCTCTTCTTCAGCCTGAGGTATTTGGATTGTTCCAGTTTCACTTTACCAACTAAAGGGCTGGAAGGAAAACATCAGTGTTCTCACAGCCCCTCCCAAACAGTTCAGGAGTTTCCAGAGTTCAGTGATCCTCCTCCTTCTGGTCAAAGAGCTGTTTCCATGTGTGAAGTCAACATGTGCAGAACCATGTGACATCATCAAATCCCGCCCTCACGGTTTGATTGACAGGCGCTCTGACATGCACTGATGACCTGGGCCCAAACATGGAAGAGGATTTTGCACCAGGTTTTGTTTGAGAGCAGTTCCTGCCTCATATGGCTGCGTTCAGTTTAATCCGGACACAGATCTCTTCAGTCGTGACTTTAAAAAGAAAACGACTTTCACAGAACAGCTGATGTAAATCTGTTGGATTAAAAAAAAACGTTCCCACATGTTCCTGTTTGAACGAGTCGGACCCGACAACCTGCTGCTGCGTCACAGGACAAACACTCGTTAAGAGTCAGATGATTTGGTTTCACCACAGTACATCACTCAGTAATTTGACTGCACAGAGTTGCTGGTTCTCAGCTTCTTACATCAGGTCATTTGTTATTGTTGAGATCCTTCAGTAAAATCAAACTGACCTGAAGGTGCTGCAGGTCGTCTTCCTGGACGTTCTGGGACAAGTTGTAGACCTAAAACACAAACAAGCATTGACCGGTTATCTCTTTAAAGTATAAGAAGACGCAGCCCGAGTAGTGATGACGATCATTGACAGGATTCATGTTTAATAATAATAGTTGTGCATAATGTGGGTCTTCAGAAGCAGCTGACCTGGACGGAGCTGGTCATGGTGCTCAGAGCGAACAGAGTGGCACAGTCTTTAATAGTTGATTGGCTGTCAAAGGCCCCCTGTGTGTCAATTAGTAGAACGGCAACCTGCAACAACAGAAGCGCACACTCAAGTCCTCACATCACAAAGTGCACAGTGGTGACAGCGGCCGGTGAACCAACCTTAGAGCCGTCGGGTTTCTCCACCACAAACACCTCGCTCCAGGCCAGGATGCCCGTGGTCTCCCTCTCACAGCCGCCACGCCAGGTGAAGCCCGTCAGAGGCTCGTCCTCCCTGCCCACCCAGGAGCTGGACTGTGGGGGGGGGGGGGGGGGGGGGGGAAGAGGAGGAAGAGTTTACAACACGGTTCCTGAGCCAGTTTGACAACAATGAGACAAATAACTGCTTCATTAGTTTGATACTGTAAGATGGAGGGGAGTTTCCACATGAGCCTTTCCTGTGGTATAACTCATTTCATATTACAGGGTCAATGTATTGTAATAATATATATTTTCTATAAATCTGATCAAGTTATTTCTCAAACTGATTAACTTGTACAAAGCTTCAACAGTTTAGAAAAAAGCTTCCCACAGTAGAACATGTCAATGATCCCGTCTGGTTATTAACAGACCTGGCACATGAAGTATGTTAATCAGCTAAAACATGAATGAATCCTTGTTGCACAGCTCAGTCCCATTACAACAAGTGTGCATGTGATCATGTCACACATACACATGGTCTTTATGTGCAATAAGCAGCACACAGCAGCCCTGCAGCTGGAGGCCACAGAGCACACATTGTGCTGGAGTGAAATCCTCTTTACTGCGTGATGAAACGCTGCAGGCTGCTCCTGTGCTTACTGCAGATTAACAAGGAGCAAAGGTCGAGGCACAGAACTCAGATTCTAAACTCTGCACCGTGAAAAGTTTCAAACAGAAAAACTTCTCCTGGGTTGTTTTCCTCTGCTGCAGCAACAGGAAGTCAACTGGAACAACACCAGTGTCCCCCAGTTCAAACTAAAGGGTGGATAACTTGATAGTGATCCGTGACTTTTATGATTGAAGGCAAGATTGAGAAAGATTCAAGCTTTTACAACTTGTCTGAAAACTTCCAGACCTGTAGCTCAGTTGTGTTCCTTATATTTTCAAACCAGCAGAAATCTGTAATCTCAAATCAAGGAAAAAGATGCATTTCATTCGGTTGCCTGTTGGTGGCGTCATACCCACTTTGTTCATGGTGAGTATTTACCCAGTTTGAAATCACATTTTTCACCACACACTTTAGATCTTGGTTGTTTTTAACTCAATGTTTGAAGCGGATAGAGAAACGTCTGGATCTTAAATCGTGTAGAAACAGTTTTAACATGAAGCTGCTTTATTCACCGGAGAGGAGACGTGTGAGGAGATTTAAGATAAAAACTTTCTGAACCATCAACACAATTGAAATGTTTATATAACTTAACAGAGACCTGCTCTGTGTCCTCCAGTTTCTTGAGTACCTGCTTGTACATGTATCGCAGCATGAAGTCCAGCAGGAAGGACTTGCCCTTGCGGAATGCTCCAGCCACACAGACGACGACCACGTGGAGGTCCTGCACCTCCTCCCGAAGCAGCAGCCTCTCCAGCGCCTCCTCCTGCAGTGTGAACGAGTGCTCCTCCTCGTTAGCGACCACGATCTGAATGGGCCGGGCCCTGGCCTCCTCCGGCAGGTAGTCCTCCTCCTCGGGCCTCATCTGGGATGTGTCTGACGTGAACCTGTGGCCATCTGAGAAGGAGAAACAGATGTTCAAATCCAGACTGAAAGATGAGGTCTCAATAATACGGTATCTTAATAAGCACGATGACAACTACACGCTTCTGAATACATCTGTATCCATTTCCAGAATCTGGGCTGACACGGGATCAGCCTGGAGCCACGAGCTGGTTTCAAGTAACTTCACACTCGATTTGAGACCAAAGAAACATTGCTGCATCTGACCTAGAACTGGGGGATTACTGAGCCGACTTATTCCAGAAGTCACCGTTTGTATGGAAGCCACATCTCAAGATGAACATTTGATGAGCTTCAGCAATACATTCAATAAGTTATAAACAACCCACTTGATCATAAAGTAATAAGTGATAAGTGGAAATCAAGTACGGCTGTAAACGATTATGAAAACAAAGATGGTTATGCTTTTGATGATTGATATGGTGTCATGTCCACTGTGCTTAATCACATGACATGTAACTTCAGTTTAATCAGTTCCGTGACGCCCATTGGCACGATTAACTTAATAACATTGGCCATGATAGTGATTAATAGTAAAATATTAAGAGAGCAGAGGAGTTTGTTTTTAGAAAGTAGAAGTGTTGTTTCAGCTTCCCTCTTTGTTTCTTCTTGGTTCTGGAGGAGTGATTCCCCCTCGGGCAGGTCATGTACAGGACGGAGTGAACACACAGAGACTGAATTCACCGGATCACTGAGCATCTGAAACGCTGCAGTTCAAGCACATCATCATCATCATCATCGCCCCAAAAGGTCTCCCTGCACTTCATTTACATTCTCCCCTGGGTGGAACTGAACGGCAACAACGACTGACTACAGCATCGCGTTTTATTTTAATTAAAACATCCATTTTTCATAGCCTGGGCTTGGAGCCTTTATCGTGTCATCCATCTTTATCACATGACGTCCACTCCAGTGAGTCCCATCACGCCCAGTCCTCGAAACTGACGCCCAGCAACTCAAACGGATCCCGAGGGGAAATTCATCCAAAAAGAGTCAAATATGACTTTGAACCATCCAGAGCTGCAGATCAGTGACCATAAGACCTCTGCCTTATAAGGAGAAAGCTTCATTAGTCTATGGTTGCCCTGACCCTGGGGATCAACACCGACTCAAGGCTCTTGTCTATTTACTGTAAACCTGAAGTGATCTCCTAAAGTTTCCTCTCGCCCGAGCTCCTGTGAAACCTCCCTGGCTTCTCAGTGTTTATTGATCCTGTGATCTTTGCTCGACCTTCGTTACATCAGTCAGACGGCAGATAAGACGGAGGCCAAGTCCAATATGAAGGACACACAAAAGATTCAGTGAAAAGTGTCACAATACAAATAAGAACACACACTATCAAAGGCGCCGAGCCAAGTGCCAGTGACATCTTTGTGTGTTTCTGTTGTCTGGACTATCAGCTGTAGGAAGTAGTGATGTCGACCCGGATGACTTGCGTGACATGCTGACACACACCTGAGAGGATATGTTAGTTTCACTGATGTGCAGCCGTGAGGATGTAGACTCGCTGCTCGTGGTGGAGAGACGGTGACGCATCAGATTTCAGATGGAAGTGCACAGGAAACATTGATGAGCAGAGAATTGATTGACAGCAGATTGTTCAGTCTTAATTGTTAGAGCACAGACGGATGTTCTGCTTTGCACTGAGACCACACTTCATATCCAGATCTACAACCTCTTCTCAAACTGTGTCCAGATGTTCAGTTTCCCTCAACTTCATGAAATGATTTCATCTCTGGTAAGAAAAATAAAACTCTTGTAACGTCAGACTCTGGAGTAAAGCAAAACAAGTATATATATATTATATAAATAAAATTGTCAATGATTCCTGAGATGTCGCTTTGACAAAGTTAAGTTTATTTTTATCAAATTCTTAAAGCAAGAGTATAAAAAACAGAGCCAAATATATGAAACGTGAATGAAGAGAAAACATTTGATGTCATATGAAAACAAGACGTCTTTTCTGCATCATTTATTCTATAAAATAAGTTGTAGTGTCTGTGAAAGGCTCATATCAGCTGATGTTTAGGAGTCCGGTTCTACAGTGGATCATCAGGTCGTGTTTGACGGATATTTAAGTTCTCTACATTTGTTTACAAAAACGACAGTAAACATGGATATTTTCTTGATTAACCAACAGGTCACGCTGGCCTATGGATTCATGTACTCTCACTTTAAACTACTAACTTAGTAAACACAAAGTTTGAAGAGCACACGCCTTAAAACATGAATCTGGACTTTGGAAACAGGAACATGTGGGAACATCCAGGCGAGGGGCGGAGCCTGTAGAGCAGCAGGAGGCGGGACCTGACGTATAAACGGCCCTCATCACCAGAAGAGCACAAACATCTCATCCTGAGATGTTTGTGTTCTTCAGGTTCCACGTCACGTGTTAGAAACCTCATCAACACGTCCACTCGCTCTCTGGGAAGCTTCCACACATTGTCCTGCTGGTTCCTCACATGGACTCTGACATGTTACACACATTCTACCAGGAGGCTGCAGGAAAAGATCCAGGACATGTCCAGAGACACTGACTGAGACATTTGTTCTCACGTCCAGAACATGTGAGGAACACGTCCAGACTGCAGCTCATGTCTAAAAGCAACTTGTGTCCTTGAATTAAAAAAGACATTATAGTCAAATCTCTATTAGAAAATCTGCACCAGTAACATCAACGTGCTTATTGAAGAACCCTCCTCTTCCTCGACTCACATCAACACGCCTCAGTGAGTGTCGGGGTCTTACAGCAACTTTGTCCTCATTCAATGATCAGAATAGAGCCGAACATGTGACTTGGGAATAAGAGGATAACCACACCAGTACACGCGTCACATGACTACTGGTGCCTCAGTTTGTGCCCCAGTTTGGTCTGAGCAGTGTGTGCAGCACTTCTCCACAGGTCGAGTCCCTGCAGCAGTCCAACTGTGAGCTCCTGTTGAACGCTCTCCACACAGACTGGAAACCAGCAGAACGGGTCACAATCAGCCAGTTTGTAAACCAGCACCACAGCAGGTGAAGCCCAGTGGTCCCAGTAGATATGATGAGTCACAAACACCATGATTCTCAAGCAGTGATTTGGAAACGTGATGCAGCTTCATGGGTCGGTTCTGTTCCACCAGAGTGAAGACACAAAACACAACACAACTCTGCAGCGTGTGGAATTAAACTGTCTGCGTGTTCGACAGGGACAGAACCACAGCGGACCGGTGTTCACAGCTGAACACGGACCAGTGAGGTTCGAGTCCCCATCAAATGTGAAGTGGAATACAAAGTAGAGACGTTAGTTTAAGATCCTGAATGAAGCCTCATGAACCGTTATCTACAGGAATTAGCATTTATCTTAAATGGGTCAATTTCTGAAGGGAGTTCTGTATCTTCTGTCAAAGCCATTGGGTTTTACTGACTTAAGCTAGCTAGCGTTTAAAGCCCGCGTCCCGTCAGAGCAGCTAACGATGCTAGTTCGCTGTTGACAGTCTCTCAGCTGACGGGACAATAACGAATTAGCTGGAAGAGGCTAGCAGCTGTTAGCAAGGCGCTAACAACAAATACACATCCAGGTGAGCAGCTCGGCTAACAGCTAGCGGCTAACAGCGGCTGCTGCTTCGGGAGCGCACACCGGGGGTTTGAGCTGCCCCGGCCCCAGGAGAGAGGGGGTTCGGAGGTTCGATTCCCCGCTCGGACCCAGAGACGGCAGATGAGGGGGTTCGACGGAGCGGAGCTGCCGCGGTGTCATTTCAAAACCGTCTCGAGGCGGAGGTCACGTATCCCGGGTGTCCCCGCTCCAAGCCCCGCTCCAAGCCCCGCATCAGCCCCGCACCAGCCTCCCAGCCGGCCGCTCCTCGTGCCCACTCACCCTCCGAGAAGATGCTGTTCTTGTGATTCCGCTGCTTCAGCCTCGTCTCCTCCTCCGCCGCCATCTTTCCTGACCTGCTGCTGCTGGCGGACCGCTCTGACGTCACACGAGCCGCGCGCTACTATATACTGAGTCCAGGCCCCGCCCCCTGCTTAGCGAACCGCTAGCATCCACAGCTAATGCTAACGGTTAATATTTGATTATATTATTAAGTTAATTGATATCTTGTGAAAGAGGAGCAGATTATGTGAAATATTCTTCTTTCTGAGATTTTGTGTTGAACTCTTAAATTCTTTTGTTTGGTTCTATACTAATATGAGAAGTCTAAACATTCAATAAGAAGATGTTATATATTCTGGGTTAATTTATTTTCCTAGACATTTTCTTTTTGTTGTTTAAATATTTTATGATTTATTTCAACACATTCTCTTTGTTTTATCTTCTAAAATCAAAGGAGACGTTAAATAAATGTTTGTAAAGATGTTTCAGTCTCAGCTCGTTCTTACCTCTCTGATGTTTGCTCAAGTGTTTCTGATCAGTTTGGTTTTTATTAGTTATTTGATGATCTGAGAACTGGCTGAGACGTGATGATTGACAGCTGAGACTGACTCAGTATTGGTCAAGCTTGTGTATGGGCGGGACCTCAGTAACTCGACTCCACCCCACGATCAGTACTGCACAGACTGTTATGACGTCATAACCAGAGATCAGGGATTGTCTCATAGAGCCTTCAGATGGCAGAGTTCCTACCTGAGGTATTTGAGTGGAGCCAGTCTGCCCTGATGGAACTGTGTGGGACAGGAGCCAATCAGCTTCTGTCTCACACAGGACGCCGTCCATCGAGGGGACAGGTCCTCACCTTCTTCAGTTCATGTTGTTATTCTGGCACATTTCTTTTTTTAAGATGGAGAAGTCATCTCTGACACTGTGGAGGAGGTTCCAACTCATTTCCGGTGTGTTGCCTGGTGTAATCAGATTACAATCTGCCTGGACACATGGATGTTAAAGTGTGGTTCAGTGATATCTGGTGACGCTCCAGTCACCCTGACTCTATTCCACCTTCAGGACTGATAATATGAGCTGCAGATATCATACACACACTGTACTCTCAACCCGGTCTCAGGCTGGACTGTGATTGGCTAATGTGTGTCACACATCAACACAGCGATGAAAACAGAAGCTGTGTTCTGTTCGCCGGACAAAAGTTCAATTTCATTTCACGCCAGCGACAGATGAGTCTTTGTGTTGCAGAGGAAGATGTTTGTGTGCGTGGTCAGATGTTGTGCAGGAGGGCGGAGCCTCCACAGTCGTTCAGATGCTTCTGAAATCATTTCATCTCTGAATTATTGATGAAAACACTGAAGCAGCTGCTTAAGTTGATCAGGGATGAAAAGTCGGAGCAGATCATGTTCCTGCTTTTTCTAAATGTGTGCAGCATCTTCGTTCTCCACTTCACACCTGCACCATTTCTGAGTTCAGGGGTCACATCCTTCAGAGGCTGCATCTAAAGGCTGATTGCATCACAAGGCTCCTTCCATCCCTGAGAAACAAAGGTTCCTACAGGTGGATTCTTCCTGGCCCAACCTGTCCCAGGGGTCACTGAGCCTCCTGGGACAGACTGACTCATTCCTGTTTGACGGTGCAGCAGCTGAGACACAGCTCTGGTTGTACTAATCCGATCCTGCAGGTCAAGGGGCTAGAGGTTAGAGGTCACTGGTCACCCGTCAGAGGGAAAAGGTCAAATTGCTGCATAAAGACAAGTCTGAGTTTTCAGGTGAAAATATCCAGACAGGCTGAGCACGGAGTATGGATTCAGATTCAGACCTCTTCTCTGGCGCCACCATGAGGTGATGTTTGCTTAGTGACTTAATGTTTGCTGATAGGATGACCCACTCAGCCCCAGATGTGCTCAGCTTGGTGAGAGGAAGCCAACCAGGCTCCTGTTTGGGGCCTAGAGGGAGAAATGGCTCGTGATGGTTTCACTATAACAATAAACCTCTTGAAACTTAAAGAACCTCGAAGGTAAGTTCACAGATTCCATAGGAAACATGAAGTAGTGTTGACTAAACTGGTTTGTGATTGGCTACCCCTAATCCTAAAAAACATAACAATAAATATGTAAAAGTTAAAATCACAGACATCTTCTTTTATATAATTTAGAGAAAAAGGACAAAAGAGAAAGTTTGGATCCAGTTCTGGAGCCGTGGTCCAGAGTCTGCAACAGTTTCATGAAGTGAGATGTGTCTGAAGTGAAGCAGCTCTATCTATTAAATCTGCTTAATGACATTTAAACCTGAAAAACAGTTTCACACTCATTTCAGTTCCTCCTCTTACTATAAACTGCTGTTGCTGTGCTCTGTTATCACTTTGTCGACAGTATCACAGAAACAAAGTCCACTGAACTGATATCAGGGGTCAAAGGTCACTGAAGCTGAAGTAGTGATTCTGCTGACACTGCACGAAGGCACTGGGTAAAGGAGGAAGAATCTGACAGAGGGAAGAGTTTGAAACGTGAAGGATTTCACAATCAGCTCGAGACACAAACTGACAAACGGAACTGTCCCAGAGACACAGAATCAAACTGGTCCTGATTGAAGAGGCACAGCTGACAGAACACCCGAGAGAAGACTCCTCATTGGACTCTGGGAAAAGAAAACTTTGCAAACTATCCGTCTGGAAGCTGCTGGACTCAACCACTGAGAGAACAACCTGTCGTCCTCCTCAAGCACTGAAGGTGAATAACTGCAGCTCCTTTCTTCACTTTCATTCTGATGGATTATTAATCCTCTGAAAAAGATTTGTGTCTTTATTGTCTTTATCTTAGGAATTAGTTTGTTTGACTTCTGAAAAAACTGCTTTGACTTAGTGTTGTGTTGCTGAGTCATGAGTTGAGTTCAGCAGCTCAGTGAGTTTCACATCCTCCAGACGAGACAACACACATTGTCAACACAAACATCACAATCATCTGAGTTTCCATGTTTGCGTGGACACAGCAGATGATGCGTTCAGGGCCACTCATTCATCAGGAACATTTAACATCTGGTTTGAAAGTGCCGGGTGTTCGATTCCAGAGTTGAGTTGTTGTCAGACCAGATCAATGTAAAGGTGTGTGTTTGTAATGTTGTGTTGGCTCATTATATTATATTGTGTTATATTAAATTAAATTAAATTAAATTAAATCATATTATATTATATTATGTTATATTAAATTAAATTATATTATATTATATTAAATGATATTATATTATATTATATTATATTATAGTATAGTATAGTATAGTATAGTATATTATATTAAATTAAATTAAATTAAATTAAATTATATTATATTATATTATGTTATATTATATTATATTAAATTAAATTATATTATATTATATTATATGAAATGATATTATATTATATTATATTATATTATATTATAGTATGTATAGTATAGTATAGTATATTATATTATATTAAATTATATTAAATTATATTAAATTATAGTAAATTATATTAAATTATATTAAATTATATTATATTATTATTACACACTTGACACAAAATGTTAACTTTTCAGAATAAAAGCTCAATATTTCTGCTCAGTAAAGAGAATTATAAAAACAAAAAGAAACTTGTTCTGCTTTTATAAACACTGATCTTTGTTTATTCATTGATCATCATTCTATTTCCTGATCAGTGTTTTTTCCACCTTTTAAAATCTTTATTCTGTCACATTGAGCAGTTTTTACACTTGTTGGACAGGATTTCACTCCATCATCATCCCTCCATCATCCCTCCTTCATCCCTCCATCATCCCTCCATCCCTCCTCCATCACCTCAACACCTCATCCGTTCATCAGTAGAAAATGAGAAAGATCAGCTCACCCAAAGACAAGTGAGTTTATTTGCTGTATATTTACATTGTTCTGTTCAAACACAGAAAAACAAGTATCACCTGTAAATATAAATACATGAAGTTAACTTAGGTTCAGGAGCCGAAGCCTCAAAGTGAAGCCCACTCATCCCTAATCCCTCATCCCTCATTCCTCATCCCTCATCCCTCATCCCTCATCCCTCCTTCCTCATCCCTCATCCCTCATCCCTCCTTCCTCATCCCTCATCCCTCATCCCTCATCCCTCATCCCTCATCCCTCCTTCCTCATCCCTCATCCCTCATCCCTCATCCCTCATCCCTCATCCCTCCTTCCTCATCCCTCATCCCTTATCCCTCATCCCTCCTTCCTCATCCCTCATCCCTCATCCCTCATCCCTCATCCCTTATCCCTCATCCCTCATCCCTCATCCCTCATCCCTCCTTCCTCATCCCTCATCCCTCATCCCTCATCCCTCCTTCCTCATCCCACCTTCCTCATCCCTCATCCCTCATCCTTCATCCCTCATCCCTCCTTCCTCATCCCTCCTTCCTCATCCCTCATCCCTCATCCCTCATCCCTCCTTCCTCATCCCTCATCCCTCATCCCTCATCCCTCATCCCTCATCCCTCATCCCTCCTTCCTCATCCCTCATCCCTTATCCCTCATCCCTCCTTCCTCATCCCTCATCCCTCATCCCTCATCCCTCATCCCTTATCCCTCATCCCTCATCCCTCATCCCTCATCCCTCCTTCCTCATCCCTCATCCCTCATCCCTCATCCCTCCTTCCTCATCCCACCTTCCTCATCCCTCATCCCTCATCCTTCATCCCTCATCCCTCCTTCCTCATCCCTCCTTCCTCATCCCTCCTTCCTCCACCAGGGTTCTGTTCTTTTCTGGTTAACCAGTCCAGTGCTGCAGAGTGTGTTTCTGTGGGCTTGAGATATGAAATATTTTTATATTTTAAGAAGGAGACAGAGGTTTCAGGTTGTTTGACTTTGCCGATGGTTTGTGCTCAACTGAAGTCTGCTGCTTACACAATAAAATGTTACTAAACTTTTATTTTGAAAGGTATTTCGGAGTGTGGTTGATCTTCTTCCTTCTCGGTTTGGGGACACTGTTGCCATGGAACTTCTTCATGACTGCGACCGTGGTATGACATCACTTCCTGTCTGTCCTGTTAATGACCTTGTCACTGATGAACATTGAGTGAGTTTGTATTTTAACGATGTGTCTCCTGTGTCTTCAGTACTTCACCAGCCGTCTGAAGGACCCATTGGTCGAGGCCTCAGCCAATCAGACAGAGGCGGCAGGTGAACATCGCAGTATTCTGGAGGCGAAATTCAACAACGTGATGACGCTGTGCGCCATGCTGCCGCTGCTGCTCTTCACCTGCCTCAACTCCTTCCTGCACACGATGTGAGCCTCGTTTATCCTCTGGGTTTATTTGTGTTGTGATTATTAGCGTCCGAACAACTCCGATTGCGTTTCGAAGGAATTTTATTTCCCTTATGGGCTTTGTCAGGGCCTAGCCGCTCAAATCCATACAAAATTTTGCAGGAAATTCAAATACCAAAAAAGTATTTGTATTCTGGAGTAATTTTAACTGGGCGTGGCAAAATGGCTCAACAGCGCCATCTAAGGAAAAGTCCCTCAGTTAGCTTTCACTGATCTTCACAAAAATCGTAGCCCAGATGTATCATGACCAGACCAACAGTCTAGAGGTGCAATTGGAAAAAGGCAACAGGAAGCCCGCCATTTTGGATTTAGGGGCCATTTTGGCCGTTTTCTACATCTTTACATGTCACATGATCAGAGTCCAAGCCTGAACAGCTCTATGTGTCAATATTTCCTCAGGGTCATAGCGCCACCTACTGATCTGCAACTGATAGCATGGACTGTAATGAGCAATTAGCATTCAAGGATCGACGTGGTTTTTGGACCTAGTATTTTGTTTGATGTTTTTTTGTATATTTTTCTGTGTTTGTTCCACAGTTTTCATTATTATGTAGTTTGACAGTTTATTTCGATCCTGAGTCGATTCTTGATCTTCTTCTCGGTTCAGTGTCTCTCAGCGAGTGCGTGTGATGGGCAGTCTGCTCGTCATCATGGTCGTCTTCATCGCCACCGCCATCCTCGTCAAAGTTCCTCTGGAGCCGCTCACCTTCTTCTCTGTGACCATGGTGAAGATCGTCATCATCAACTGTGAGTCGGTTTGTTTACCTCAACTAAACCTGAAGGGACTCGATAAGTACAAATCGTTTGGTAGTACAGGCGTCAGGGCCACGCTGCAGGGCAGTCTGTTTGTTTGTTTGTTTGTTTGTTTACAGCCTTCGGGGCCGTGCTGCAGGGCAGTCTGTTGATCTGTTTGTTTGTTTGTTTGTTTACAGCCTTCGGGGCCGTGCTGCAGGGCAGTCTGTTGATCTGTTTGTTTGTTTGTTTGTTTGTTTACAGCCTTCGGGGCCGTGCTGCAGGGCAGTCTGTTGATCTGTTTGTTTGTTTGTTTGTTTACAGCCTTCGGGGCCGTGCTGCAGGGCAGTCTGTTGATCTGTTTGTTTGTTTGTTTGTTTGTTTACAGCCTTCGGGGCCGTGCTGCAGGGCAGTCTGTTGATCTGTTTGTTTGTTTGTTTGTTTGTTTACAGCCTTCGGGGCTGTGCTGCAGGGCAGTCTGTTGATCTTTTTGTTTGTTTGTTTGTTTGTTTACAGCCTTCGGGCCGTGCTGCAGGGCAGTCTGTTGATCTGTTTGTTTGTTTGTTTACAGCCTTCGGGGCCGTGCTGCAGGGCAGTCTGTTGATCTGTTTGTTTGTTTGTTTGTTTGTTTACAGCCTTCGGGGCCGTGCTGCAGGGCAGTCTGTTGATCTGTTTGTTTGTTTGTTTGTTTGTTTACAGCCTTCGGGGCTGTGCTGCAGGGCAGTCTGTTGATCTTTTTGTTTGTTTGTTTGTTTGTTTACAGCCTTCGGGCCGTGCTGCAGGGCAGTCTGTTGATCTGTTTGTTTGTTTGTTTACAGCCTTCGGGGCCGTGCTGCAGGGCAGTCTGTTGATCTGTTTGTTTGTTTGTTTGTTTACAGCCTTCGGGCCGTGCTGCAGGGCAGTCTGTTGATCTGTTTGTTTGTTTGTTTGTTTGTTTACAGCCTTCGGGGCCGTGCTGCAGGGCAGTCTGTTGATCTGTTTGTTTGTTTGTTTGTTTGTTTACAGCCTTCGGGGCCGTGCTGCAGGGCAGTCTGTTGATCTGTTTGTTTGTTTGTTTGTTTGTTTACAGCCTTCGGGGCCGTGCTGCAGGGCAGTCTGTTGATCTGTTTGTTTGTTTGTTTGTTTGTTTACAGCCTTCGGGGCCGTGCTGCAGGGCAGTCTGTTGATCTGTTTGTTTGTTTGTTTGTTTGTTTACAGCCTTCGGGGCCGTGCTGCAGGGCAGTCTGTTGATCTGTTTGTTTGTTTGTTTGTTTACAGCCTTCGGGGCCGTGCTGCAGGGCAGTCTGTTGATCTGTTTGTTTGTTTGTTTGTTTGTTTACAGCCTTCGGGGCCGTGCTGCAGGGCAGTCTGTTTGGAATGGCCGCTTTGCTTCCAGCTTCGTACACGACTCCGATCATGAGCGGTCAGGGACTCGCTGGAACCTTCGCTGCCTTCGCCATGATCTGCTCCATCGCAAGTCGGACAAATAACTTGTCAATAAATTACAATCAATCGTTTATGTCTATTAAATAATTATTTAGTTTGTGTTAATGATGTAAAGTGTGATATCATAACCCCCCCTCCCCTGTAGGTGGAGCCGAACTTCATGACGCAGCGTTCGGTTATTTCATCACCGCCTGTGTCGTCATTTTAGTTTCACTCCTCTCATATGTCCTGCTGCCGAAACTGGTAAGACACACACACAAACACACACACACACACACACACACACACACACACACACACACACACACACACACACACACAACCACATGACAACCTAATCAAAACAAAGGTCAGCTGAACAAAGGACGTGAGGTCATAACTAAAGGGTCAGATTAGATTACATCACATCCCTCTGTACACACCTGAGTCACATGACAAACAACTAACTTTATTTCCTGAGAAAGATGAGCTGTGATTGGCTGGCAGATACCTGTGATATCAATTATTATATTGATAATAAAACAGTTTGTGACGCATTTTGATTGTTTACACCTACACTTCAATGTGTGTTGTTGACATGTGTTTGTAATGTTGTGTTGTGAAGTCGTCGTTCACAGATTTAATTTGTGTCATATGATCTTATAAAGAGACAAAGATCTACAATCAGCAGCAGCGTACAGAGAGATGACAGCTGACCCCTCAGCTCATCGCTCAGACACGCTGACCGCAGCCAAATCGAACGTTTCAGTTCAACGTTAACAATCTGCAGAAAACCATCGGAAACTCGTAGAATGTCGAGTTTATTACCTGGAGCAGGATTTTGTTTGATTTCTTTATTTTTTCATGTTTGTGTTTCAGGAGTTTTTCCAGTTTTATCAAGAAAAAAACAAGAAACAGAGAATGGACGACGAGAACTCAGTGAATCTGATGAGCGAAGGTTCAAATACACACAACACATCCATGTAACTGTACACATACATGTAACTGTACACATACATGTAACTGTACACATACATGTACATGTACATCTAACATGTGAATCTTCTTCCTCTGCAGACAGGAAACAGGAAGCAGCTTCTGAAACTCAAAACATCTCCATGATGAAAATATTTAAAAAGGTCAAAGACAGAAAAATCTGAATCAATTCAAATCATTGATTCAATCGATGATCGATCATCAGATTGACGATGAGTCTGTTTTCGTTGTTTAGAAAAAACCTTTTTGTTCATGACATTAACACGTCCCCGTCATGAATGACCTTTGACCTTCAGCTCTGGCTGCTGGCTCTCTCTGTCTGTTTCACCTTCACCGTCACCATCGGCACTTTTCCCGCCATCACGGCCGACACCAGCTCCACGCTGGACATTGGAGAATCCTGGGGTCAGTTCACACGTTGTTGTTTATTGTTGTTGTTTGTCAGTCGATTTAAAAAACGTTTTCTAACTCAGTGTTCGTTTTTTAGGCCGGTACTTTATACCTGTCTGCTGTTTCCTGCTCTTTAATCTGTGTGACTGGAGTGGGAGGAGCTTAACAGCTGTCTGCCTGTGGGTGAGTTTCAGAGACAACAAACGCACCTACACGTCCTCTGTCTCCACCCGGTTCATACAGTCTGTCCTCTGTGTCTGACCCGTCTCCACCCGGTTCATACAGTCTGTCCTCTGTGTCTGACCTCTCTCTCCACCCGGTTCATACAGTCTGTCCTCTGTGTATGACCTCTATCTCCACCCGGTTCATACAGTCCGCCTCTGTATCTGACCTCTATCTCCACCCGGTTCATACAGTCTGTCCTCTGTATCTGACCTCTGGCTCCACCCGGTTCATACAGTCTGTCCTCTGTGTCTGACCCGTCTCCACCTGGTTCATACATTCTGTCCTCTGTGTCTGACCCGTCTCCACCCGGTTCATACAGTCTGTCCTCTGTGTCTGACCTCAGTCTCCACCCGGTTCATACAGTCGGTCCTCTGTGTCTGACCCGTCTCCACCTGGTTCATACAGTCTGTCCTCTGTGTCTGACCCGTCTCCACCCGGTTCATACAGTCGGTCCTCTGTGTCTGACCTCTGGCTCCACCCGGTTCATACAGTCTGTCCTCTGTGTCTGACCCGTCTCCACCTGGTACATACAGTCTGTCCTCTGTGTCTGACCTCAGTCTCCACCCGGTTCATACAGTCTGTCCTCTGTGTCTGACCCGTCTCCACCCGGTTCATACAGTCTGTCCTCTGTGTCTGACCTCAGTCTCCACCCGGTTCATACAGTCGGTCCTCTGTGTCTGACCCGTCTCCACCTGGTTCATACAGTCTGTCCTCTGTGTCTGACCCGTCTCCACCCGGTTCATACAGTCGGTCCTCTGTGTCTGACCTCTGGCTCCACCCGGTTCATACAGTCTGTCCTCTGTGTCTGACCCTACTCCACCCGGTTCATACAGTCTGTCCTCTGTGTCTGATCTCTGTCTCCACCCGGTTCATACAGTCTGTCCTCTGTGTCTGACCTCTATCTCCACCCGGTTCATACAGTCTGTCCTCTGTGTCTGACCCGTCTCCACCCGGTTCATACAGTCT